>NC_142795.1:69137198-69286848 GCF_049724085.1 Artemia sp. Qi Xiang Cuo | reverse complement strand
ACTTTATGTACAATATAAATAAAAACACTTTTGTCCATCAACAGCAATAACACTTATTGTCTTTAAACACTTTTCTGTACAACACTTTTGTCCATCAACAGCACTTATTGTCTTTAAACACTTTTCTGTACAACAACATCAACACTTTTTTGTACAAAAAACACTTGAAAACAACACTTGAAAAACACTTGGAACATGAACTAGCACAGTTGAACATTACAGTGAATTTAAAGGTGGCCCCCCCCCCAGGACCGTGGGGCCGAAGGCCGGGCGCGGGTGGGACCCCCCACCCCCCGGGAGCCGGCCGCGGGGGCAAAAACAATACAATAGTTGTCGTCACTGCTACAGGTTTGTGGTTGGGTTAGTCGGGTCAGTGGTGTCGGTGGTGGTTAGTTAATTTATGAGCAGGTTAGTTGGTTAGTTCAAGTTAGGTTAATTTATCCAGACCAAGTTGATTGCGATAGTCTATGCATTCACCTCGGTTTGAAATACAGTAGTGTTCATGGGGCAGGACACTCACACCATTCTTGATCACATAGACCTTGTCGGATATGCATGATATTGCATGTTTTCTCCACTATTACAGGATAATTTATATACTATAGAGAGCAAATTGCAAGCACTTGTACTCTTAGCTCTAGGTTACTGTCTACACAGTCTCTATACACGCTCATGTTGAAATTGCTCTTTACAAAATGTGTAGGCACCCCTTTACACGCCTGCTTTTCATCCCTACTGTGTGTTTTAACGCAATAAACTTTAAGGCCTGGGAACACCCCCCTGGACATTAACTTACTCCCCATCTCTGTTTTTCAATTTAATAGCTAGTCGGGGGCTTGATGCTTCACCAACTCGGGGTAGAGGGATGAATTCCAGTTGGTAAAATACATCTGTGAGCTGATGTGTTCCCCCTTTCCTAAATCACCCTATAAATCTTCAGTCCCATTTACCTTTAACAGTAGAGAATCTGTATCCCCATAGTAAACTTGAACCTCCCCCTCCCGTGGCCATTGCACCTTGCACACATTGTAAAAAAACGACAACATGAGGTTTTTGGAAATTTCTAGTACTGAACTGCCACCTGCTATATTCTTGTTCAGTACCACATTTCGCTTTTTCCTGTGTAGAAGAACCATGCTAGCCTCTATGCTCGTGAACGATGTAAAATTGGGATCGGCAATAATTCATGCACACTCTAGAGGGTCAGTCACGACGTCGCAGCGAGATCTGTTACGTACGCTTTCACACATTTTGCCAAACGCTGAATTTAGAATGAGTTTGTACAATTCCTTCTCTACCTTGGAGTTTGCCCTAGACCGTTTATCGACAAAAGTGTCGATAAACGTCTTTAAATAAGGTTTCTGATTGAACTGCTGGACCCTATGTATTTTAGTGATCTTGAAACTATTGTTCACCATCCAGTGCAAAAGCACATGGTGAGCAACGATATTCTCCTTAGTGTCCAAATAAGCAATCAGTTTTTGTCTAGAGGGAGTCCAGTGCATCCCCATATCCTAAACCAATGATCGATTGTAGGGGCTCAGCGATTCCCTGCTCACGGGTCGATTGATACAGGGAAAAACAAAATCTTTGACTGAGTCGTGAAGCGCCAGCGGAATGTGACCGTCAATTTCAAAGAACCATCCTTGTGGCCCATTGTCCTCGACGGTGGTAATGTCGGGGAACTCATAAGTATTCTCAAGCCATTGATAGTTCCCACATAGCAAGGAGTAGTGGGACATTGCCGAGGGGTACAATGAGTTCATGTCCAAGAACACTGCATTTGACTTTACACTGGTGCTTTGTCCGCTCGGATCGGTTGACAAGACGCGGTCCCAATGAAAAACATACCCTCCCCTCATTGAACGCTCTACAAAAAGGTGCTTATCTACATCTGTGATTAGGCCTATTTCCTCCCTACTAATTTTTAAAATCAAATCCATCACTAAATGGGGTGTGGAAAAATAATAGCCTATATCTAACCTGAACTCTGAATAGATTTGGCCTGTGTTCTTAGAGACTATATCCAACAGAGTTAGATCGTCACTAGCCAAGTACAGTCTACAATAATCTCACCCATTTTCACAATTTCCCTTATCCGACACTTTCTTGGCAAACTCTCACTCCACGGCTGTGCATTTACTGTTGGTCAGTGAATTGTAAAATGCTTCAATTAGCAGTATTTTCACCTTACTTAAGCAAGCACCAGAACAGTGATAGTCGTATGCCTATACACCTTTGCAGGTTAATAGGTCATACATTTCACTGTCTGGAAAGTGCTGTTTAAGCATGGGAAAGCTATTGATATTGTCATTTTTCTGCAGTCAAATCAATGAACTCAATGCCTTGCGGAAAAAACTAAAATAATCTAGGAACCTGATTTTAATCCAACCTGTACGTCCATTATACATTACCTTCAATTTAATCTTGAAAATTAGTAACTTTGTAGTTAAGTATGGGCTTATATTGTAAGTAAATTTACAGTTTGCCCATAGACTATCTACTCCTTCTCTCCCTCTATGCATGTGTACCGGTGCCGGCTCAACCAATTATAAATCGTTCTTAGCGTTGTGGATCAAAAATGGAATACAAAACTGCTGGCTGACATTTAAATTACATGATTGATGCGCTACCCCCCTAAAATTACTCCCCCCCGCGGATCTTTCCGGCCACCAATGCTCATGATCTCTGACTCTCTCCCTCCCCCCTCTTTTCCCTTTAGTCCCTTTATCCCCCTTTCAAACTCCCTCCTACAAACCCAACATATTGTTTGATTTTTACTCATAAGACGATCCTCTGCAGACAGCACCATAGCATAATGCATATTTCTCAAATGAGAAATAGTGCCATTAGTTTTACAAATTAGTTTAGTCAGTGCTTTGACCATACACTCGTTCTCATCCAATGTTTCTACTATTTCTAACAACCGCATGGTGTTATAATTATCTCTTTGCGCATGAACATAGGACACTGCAATAGCTTGGTGTTCTTTGATTCGCTTTGGAAATTGTGGATCATTCACCTCCACCAGCTTAGCTTCACAGTCCAAAGATATTTTGTTGCATTGGAGAAGGGTGTCTTGGAAATTTTTGAAACGTAAAATAGCCCTATCCCCTGAAACCGTTTCCACTGTCTGATATCCATGGCGTCTGTAGTGCTTCATGTGATCCCATAGTTTTATATCGCTACGGAATTGTGACAGGCATGTCGGACAGTAGAAACGTGTCCCCATAGATCCCCACCATCCCCCAGAACTCTACTGATGTCTATAATAAAATTAAAATGGCCAATTGCATTCGGTTCCCTAAGTTGTGCATATAACAACCAAACTCAATGTCTGACCAAATCAGCTGACGGGCCCCTTACAGGGAAGACCACCCCCTTCTTTTTAGAACCCCATCTTCAAATTCAGTTTCATACTGAACCACAGTAACGCCGATATTTAAGTGGGCATTAGCCCTTTCAAAAATATCAATGGATCGTAGCGTTACTAGGTATTTTCCTACTAAACACGAGAAATCTACAATTGGTATATTGGACCCGTCCTTCCCATGTACAGCCCAGTGATCTAAATACGTCTTGGTAGCGTCACGTGCTAGAGGCTCGAATGCTGATATGAGGAAAGCATACTTAAAACACTTTTGACCTGTTTCAAAACAGATATTCTGGACCCCTTGACAAGCTCCTAGATCTGGATTATAATTTAAGACTGTATCCCTTTCAGATCCTGCCCCCCCTCTTAAAATAAAATCTTTCTTAAATTTACAAATATTTACACATAAATTTTCAATAAATAAAACTATAGACCCGCTCCCATTTTCGTTATAGTTCTCAAGATGCGCAATAATTTCTCCTACCCACTCGGAAAAAACTCCCTCAAGATTTTCCAAATTCGGATAAATTACGCGCACCTCGGAATGTATATAATGATAATAAACTTCACTTTTCCCCTCATTTAAATAGAAAAACCTTTAAAACAATAGAAAGCTTAATTGAATCCCTACCTCCCCACAACTGAATTTGGTTCTCCAGCAGTGCACGAATTTTATCTACATATTCATGCACAATTTCTACGGGATCAAAAACAAATTTTTCCCCCTTCAGTGAATTAAATGGGTCCCCAAATGTTGCAGTGTAAACAACTATATTATTTAATATTGAATTTGACAATTGAAAATCGGGAAATGTTGTACCCTCCTCTGGTATATTGCCCCCTCCCCCAAGTTGTTCAACAATATTTGGGCTATGCTCCACTTCAGTTGTTTGAAGTGGAAGTAGGTAATCAGTGGGGGATAGAGGAGGGTTCCATGTAAAATCCTCTAAAATTTGTATGGTGTTTGGACATAGCAATGGCATGTCCGCCTCTGAACTAGGAACATTACCTTGCTCAACTGTGCTAGGTTCTACATTGAAATAATTACTTAGAAAGGCATCAATATTAAAAGGCATTTCATCGGAATTAACAATACCATCCCATTCATTGTCCTGAATGACATGAAATTCCGTAGACGCGAGTTCTTCCTCTCCTTCACTTGATGACGATGGTGAATAAGGGACCAATGCTCCAACCTATAAATGAAAAAAATAGCTTATTTTCAAAGTGTTCAAATCATCCCTACTGTTTTTAAAATTTGGATTATTATTTAAATTCAGCGCTTAGTAGTATGCACATAGTAGCATTTGGTTAATTCAACTGAAAGCAGTCAATTTCCAACTTAATATAAGATATTTACAATCTATAACATCGCTTTACATAGAAGGTGACAATTTGATTTTGTTCAAAAAATAGTTTATTTTCAAAGTGTTCAAATCAGCCATGTCTTTTTTTTCTTTTTTCTTTTTCACGGCGCTTTTCAGCCCCGCAGCACCTCCCGCCGCGCTTCTCGGGCCCATCGGCTCCCAGCCCCCTTTACATAATGTCCGCCAAAACTTGAAATATTCGCTTAGACTGCATAAGTCGCTATTTCTCTCTAATTCCATACTGGTTCGATGAACTCATCACTAGCCCACAATTATTGTAACTTATCGCGAACGAGTTTTCCGATTTCCAAGACTGAACTTCAACAGGTAGGAAAATGCAACAATTAAATGCCGGGAACCGTTAACTTGGTTTCCCCTCGCTAGAATCTTGGCAAGATTGAAAGCTATTTAGAAATATTCAGTGCAAATTAGAACGCCATTATGTGCAATAGATAAAAGGAACAATCTCTCTCTCTTAAAACTATGTGATATTCAATTGTGAAAATAGCATTCACAGAGTTCCAAAGGCGGTGATTATTAATTGTCTAGAAATTACCCATGAAAAATATTCGCTTATGAGATAGCGGCGAAGAGATAGCAATAGTGCAGTGGGGAATGCATAGAAAATAGGAAAGATTAGAAAAGAGTGGTTTGACTAACAAGCAAAAAAAATTATATTTAGGTATCTCTGAGTGGATGGAACAGTGAAATTTAAAATGGATGTATTGGGGGGAGGGTGGGAATTAAAGTGAAAATAACATTTTAATGTCTTCGATAAGGTTGTATTAGGTTGAAAAATTGGTTTGTTTAGATATTTCTTGGTCCTGAATAATAGAAAAAAAGTGAAAAGACAAAAGTAAAGAGTAAAAGGCTCTCTAACAGCTAAAAATAGCTTATTTGATTGAAAAAAAATACTCACGTCTTCAAATTGATCAACCACTTGACAGGAAGCTGGAGGCTTGGCCATTACATGATAGGGAGCCATTGGTTGGTCTACGACTTGCCTGAAGGAGCCAACCCTTCTATCTTGCATGGAAGGCTCAGGACTTGATGGAGACAGTTGAGAAGAGTGCACTGGCACTTGACGGGGAGCTGATAGCACAGATATTACGCGAGAAGGAGCTGATGTTTGGCCTACGGCTTGTCTTAAAGGCCCAGGCATTGTATCTTGCCTGAAAGCCCTGCTGTATGACTGGGGTTCAAATGGATCATATCATGTCCATCACTATCTTTCGCAGCCGGGCTAGCGATATACCGGGCTCGTGCAGCCTAGGCTGCAACTTGAGGAGGCGGCATTGAGGCTTGTTTAAGAGGGGCTTGCACAGATGGCTGCACTTAGGCAGGCAGTGTGGAGCTAAGGGGTTTTAGCCAACGGCCATATTGAACAACTGTTGCAGGAGTTATACCTTCACCCTTGGCTCTCTTACTGGGAGGTGGGGCACATTCTTCAACATTGTCTTTAAAGAAGAGAAAACATTTAGTAAAGAAAATAATTTCATCCTTTTTTAAAGAATGAAAATAACTACCCTCTTTTACAGAATTTATTGTCAGACATAATTTGTCTAGAAAAGCATTTATCTCAAAGAAGCCCCCTCCTCCACCCTTTTTCAGCAAAGCAAAAAGTAAAAATGTATATAGGTTTACCCTCTCATTGAGTTAATCTTGCGTTTTTTTTTGCACGCGCAATGTAGATCAATAAAGAATATATCTTACTATCTTTTATTCAAATGCTATAGTTAAAATAACTAAAATATCAAAGAGAAATGGTTTGACACTGAAATAGAAAACAATTATGATAAAAACAATTATCTTTTCATTTCTATTTTGTCACCATTAAAAGCGTTAACCCATTCCCCAGCAAATATCCTGGATTCAAATTGACTCTCTCCCCCTAAATTTGGAAAATTAAGCCATCCCTAGGTTTACCCTCTCATTGAGTTAATCTTGCGTAACTATCCAATAATCTCTTTTAATTTTGTAGACAATTTGTTCCCCTTTTTTTCAGACATCATTGAAATATGCACACAAGCTTAATTAAGAGTAATCATTCTTTCCGCGGGCATGTTATTTATGTAAATCACCCCTCTTGTCGGATATTCACACGCGGCTTTTACTGCAAAGGAGAGCCAGTTCATTTGATAATTTTAAACACATCAAGGGGAAAAGATAATTTCGAGTAATAACTTCAATTGAAAGAATTAAATGGAGATGAATGGTGGGAAAGGAGGGAGGGAGGATGAGGTTTACGTAATGGAAATAAGTGTATATTTTCAATCAATGTATAAAGAATTTTTTTTTTGGGGGGGGGGATTTACCTGAATATACTGGAGGGTGACCATGTAAAATAATTTTATTTTGAAAATGTACTAAAACGGAACTTACATGGTAAATTGAAGTTGCCAAGGCTTCTAATTCATCAATATTATCCATTCTAGTTGTTTGCACTGTGTCAAAATACTTTCTGATAATTTAATCACATTGCATGCCCGTTATATACGAAATCTCAAGGGTGAATTGTTATGTAACGGGGAAAATCATGCAAGCGAGCCTCTGATTGGCTGAAAAGGGGGATGTATCCGACTCGTTGATTGGCTGAGAAGGAAACACAGGATCTAACTGTTTCCTATTCCTGGAAACTCATAACATTCGCCTCGAGCATGTACATGTCCAAAACAACAACAACATCAAATAAATCGACATGTTGGAAATTTAGGTCATTGACTCCGGTACCCGTTAGACTCAAAACATCCAGAACAGACATCCATTAAAGTGAGAAAGTTCCTGTTTTTCAAATTCTCACTGACAAAAACCATAAAACATACATAAATCGATTATGACATACATGAAAAACATCAAATAAATTGACCAACACACATAACCGTCCAAGAAACAACCATCAATTTGAGAAAATTCCTGTTTTTTCAAGTGAGAAAAATAATGTTTTTCCATTCTCACTGACAAAAACCATAAAAACAGACATAAATTACTGTTGACATCCATGAAAAACATCAAATAAATTGACCAACACACATAACCGTCCAAGAAACAACCATCAATGTGAGAAAATTCCTGTTTTTTCATTCTCACTGACAACAAACAGACATAAATTATGTAAAAAAAAGTTGTAGGTGGCAGCAGGGGTGGGCAATGGGAGTCAATAAGGCATCTCTACTTATATGTTAACATTGGGTAAAGTTCATAACTTTCAGCCCTTCCCCCAGGGACTTCGGGGGATTAAGTTATCCTAAAAGACATAGTTATCACATTTTCTACCGTACTGAACAAAATGGCTATCTCAAAATTTTGATCGGGTGACTTTGGGAAGAATTGTGCGTGGGAGGGGGCCTAGTTGCCCTCCATTTTTTGGTCACTTAAAAGGACCCTAGAACTTTTAATTTCCGTTTCAATGAGCCCTCCGACGATATTGTAGAACCACTGGGTCGATACGATCACCCCTGGGAAAAAAAAACAAAAAAACAAATAAACACGCATCCGTGATCTTTCTTCTGGCAAAAATGCAAAATTCCACTATTTTGTAGATAGGTGCTTGAAACCTCTACAGTAGGGTTCTCTGATACGCTGAATGTGATGGTGTGATTTTCATTAAGGTTCTATAATTTTTAGGGGGTCTTTCCCCCTTTTTTCTAAAATCAGCCAAATTTTCTCACGCGCGTAAGTTTTGATGGGTAAAAAATCAGCATTAAAATCTGATTATTTTGATGTATCTGCTGGTATCAAAATTTTCTTTTTTAGAGTTTCGGTTACCATTGAGCCGGGTCGCTCCTTACTTGCAATTCGTTACCACGAACTGTTTGAAAACGTGGAATTTTGTATTTTTGCCAGAAGAAGGATCACGAATACTTGTTTATTTGTTTTGTTTTTTTTCTCCCAGGGTGATTGTATCGACCCAGTGGTCCTAGAATACCGGAAGAGGGCTCCCTCGAACGGAAATTGAAAGTGCTAGTGCCCTTTTTAAGTGACCAAAAAGATTGTAGGGCAACTGGGCCCTCTCCCGCGCCCATTTTTTCTCAAAATCGTCCAAACAAAACATTTGAGATAGCCATTTTGTAAAGCATAGTCGAAAGGGCTGAACAACTATGCCTTTAGAGATATCATGACCCCCGCAGCCCCTGGGGAAAGGTCCTTAAGTTATAAAATTTGCCCATTGTTTACGTATAGTATTTCTTATTAGGAAGTATGCATACATTTCTCGGGAGGGGAACAAATTTTCTGCTGGGGGGATTCTATGGGAAGGGAGGTTTCAAGGGGTGAATTTTTCAGGGGAAATTTTGCATTGGGGGAATTCGCGAGAATTCCTATACGAAATTCCTCTTATGTCTCGCTTTTTTGGCCGGGGTAAATTTTTACCAGGATTGAATTGTCTAGAGAATATATCCGTGGGGAGGAGAGATTTATCCGTGGAGATGGAGCCATATTTCCAAGAGTTATTTAGAAAAACGATCAGAAATTAAATTAAAAAAGCATGTTTTTTCAACTGAAAGTAAGGAGCAACATCAAAACTTAAAATGAACAGAAATTATTACGCATATGAGGGGGGTTGCTTCTTCTCATGACCTCACTCTTCACGCTAAAGTTTGAATTGTGTCCCAATTCTTTAAGAACAACTCCTGAAACAGAAGGTTCGTTTAATAAGAACAATAAGAAGCTTTTTTTAAAACTAGTAAAAAACTTTAGTATAAAGAGTGAGGTGCTGAGGAGGGGTAATCCCCTCATATAGGTAATAATTTCTGTTCATTTTATGTTTTAATATTGCTCCTTACTTTCAATTGAAAAAAACTTTTTTTTTTATTTAATTACTCATAAACACGACATTGACAATAATAAATAAATTAATCAAACAGTTCGTGGCAACGAACTGTAAGTAAGGAGCGACCTGGCTCAATAGTAAATGAATCTCTAAAAACGGAATTTCGATGCCAGTAGATGCATCAAAAGAATCGGATTTTTATGCTGATTTCAAATATATAAATTATATAAATTGATTTCAAAGTTTCATCAAATTTAGTCTAACACATCAAAAGTTACGAGCCTGAAAAAATTTGTCTTATTTTTGAAAAAGGGGGAAACATTCCCTAAAAGTGACAAAATCTTAATGAAAATCAAACCATCCTATTCAGTGTGACAGAAAACCCTCTTCTAGAGGTTTTAAGTTCTTCTAAGCAAAAATGCACAATTTTACATTTTTTGTCGGAAGAAAGATCACCGGTGCGGGTTTAGTTGTTGTTGTTTTTTTCCCAGGGGTGATGTGATAGTATCGATCCAGTACTTATATAATTTCGTAAAAGGGCTCATTCGAACGGAAATTAAAAGTTCTAGTGCCCTTTTTAAGTGACCAAAAAAATTGGAGGGCAGCTTGGCCCCCGTCCACGCTTATTTTTTTCTCAAAGTCACCCAATCAAAATTTTGAGACAGCAATTTTGTTCAGCATAGTCGAAAACCTACTAAATATGTCTTTAAAGACGACTTAGTCCCCCACATTTTCCGGGGGAAGGGCTGCAAGTCATGAACTTTGCCCATTGTTTACATATAGTGTGGGTCGTTGGGATGTATTTCAGGACGTTTTCAGGAGAGACAGACGTTTTCAGGAGAGATTTTTTCTAGGGGGGGGGGGGGTGTTAGAGGAGGGGATTACTTGCGAGGATCTTTCCATGGAGGATATTTCCTTGGGGGGAGGAACATTTCCATGAAGGGGGCGCCGATTTCCCAGCATTATTTCTGCATTGAAAATGGATGCTGAGGCTCTTAACATATTCAGAAGAAAATTAAAGAACACTCAATTTGACTTTTTAGAAAGTTGTGATCTGCAAGTGAATGAAAAGTTTTCATTGTGGTATTCAGAAATAACTAAATTACTAAAAGAAAGTTGTATAGTTATTAAAAAGCCGGCTTTTCATGTTATCCCTAGAAAACCCTGGGTTACTAGGACTGATGAAGGCCATATCAAATCGAAGACTGCTATATAAACATTCTGTAGTGTCTCCTGAGGCGGAAGTGAGATACAAGAAATATAATTGTGAACTCAGTAACCTATTACGAACAGCGAGAATTAATTATTATAGAAAGGAGTGTAAAAAAAAAAGTGCAGGTAATTCAAGGCAGACGTGGAGAGTAATTCAGTCTGTTCTGAGCCATTCCAAGAGTTTAATTTTACCTGAAAATTTTAACACTGATGTTTCGATTGTTGGTAATATGTGTGACCATTTTTCTATTGTTGGTAAACCGATAGCGAACTCCACAACAAAATTTTCTGAGTACGGAACATACCACCAATTTTCACCCGAGGAAAGTGATGTATCTGCATATCTGAAACCAGTAACTGCTAGTGAATTACGTACCACATTGTGGAACATGAGAAATAATGCTTCGAGTGCTGACTTCCTTTCATTGCGTGTACTTAAGTATGTTTTCTCGGAAATATGCGACTAGGTTTGTGTTCTATTTAATATGTGCCTAAAAGTTGGTGTTTTCCCGATTTTATGAAAATTGCTAGAGTGGTTCCGCTTTTTAAGGGCGGAGAAAAAAAATTGCCGAATGATTATAGGCCATTTCATTGCTGCCAGTTTTACCGAGAGTTTTCGAAAAATTGATTAGTGGCAGGATGGTTGATTTTCTTGAGAATAAAAAGTTTTTAGTAAAACTCAGTTTGGATTCCGTAAAGCAATGTCGACAGATCAAGCTCTTCTTTTTTCACGACTTTTGTGAACGATGCTCTGGACCAAGGGTGGAAAGTTGCATCTGTTTTTTTGGACACTGTGAAAGCCTTTGATGCAGTGGACCATGGAATTCTTCTGGAGAAGCTGAGAAATCGTGGTTTTCGGGGTATGTTTTATCGTCTATTGGAATCTTTTCTCCATGATCAAAAAGTTTGTCAGTGCTAGTGAAATTAAATCGCAAGTTAAAAGTGTTAAATTCGGTGTCCCTCAGGGGTCTGTTTTAGGGCCACTAGTGCTTCTTATATATATTGATGACCTGCGAAATGCTATCAATAGACTGTCTTTTGATTTAAAATGTAGTGATACTGGAGCATCAAAATCTATTTTGCCTTATTTTGCTGATGACACACAACTAACTGTTGCTGCAAAAACCGGGGAAATGCTTATACAGAATCTTCAGACTGGCATGTTAAACATTGAAAAATGGAGGAGGGTTAACAGACTTCAGCTACACCATGCAAAATCCCATTTTGTAATGTATGGGAGAAGTAGCAATTACTACCCTTGGATTGACAAAATACAGTTTGGTGAAAATATTCTCCCTCGGGAAGTTTCGACAAAGTATCTAGGGGTGATTGTTGATGAGTGTCTTAACTTCAAAGAGCACATTTCATGTGTTAGTGACAAGGTTGCAAGAAATGTTGGGATGATGAGGAAACTGAGGCACTTTTTTCCGAAAGATATTATGAGATTGCTTTATTTTTCTTTTGTTCACCCATACCTTCTATATGGTTGTCTTGTGTGGTCAAGTACGTTTTTAATTCACCTTCGTCCCCTTAGAAGTGTACAAAATAATGCCGAAGGGTTTTAACTGGAGATAATCATAATATGTCTGTTAGACATAGATATAATCAAGTAAATATATTACCGATGGCTGGATTATTCCGTTTTTATAATGCTCTTGTTATGTTTAAATATACACACGCGTTATTACCTGAGTGTTTTAGGGAAATGTTTACAAGTGGTGATAATTTCCATAACTACTCGAATACAGCATCAACACTAGTTCGGCGACCTCAAGTTATTACAAAGTGACCCTTTTTTTCATAAGAAATGTTGGCCCTCGGGTGTGGGAGCCACTAACTCAGGCAATTTCAACAATTGATGAGCTAAATGAATTTCGCAGTAAATTAAAAGGACAGTGTTTGTCTACATATGAGTTTTAATCCTTGCTGGGCGAATTTTCTCTCAAGTGATTGTGACAAACTTTTTTTGGGGGAGGGCGACGAGGAGGTAGAATAGAAGAATGATTTTTAGTTTTGTGTCTTCGGTATCCAATTAGGTCGTGAAACTTTTAGAAATTAATTTATTTCTTTTATTTTTATTTATTTATTTTATTATTATAATTTTTTGCTTTTTTTTTTTGGGGGGGGGGGGCTAAGGATGGCTGGTAGTAATTGTGTATGTAGGGTTTTGTATAGGGTGATGTCTGCCCATACAAGTTTAATAAACTTCGGGTTTTGTTGTTAATGTGTTTTTTTTTTTTAATACAACCCCTTTTCTCTCTCTATTTAAAAGACGATCAGAAATTAAATAAAAAAAACAAGTTTTTTCAACTAAAAGTAAGGAGTAACATTAAAACATAAACCAAACAGAAATTAATACGTATATGACGGGGTTCACCCCCTAGTCAATACCTCGCTCTATACGCTAAAGTTTTTTTTAGTAATTTCAAAAGAGCTATCTATTCTAACTAAACGGCCTTTGTGATTCAGGGATTTGTGATCCGAACAAAATTCGAACTTTAACGTAAAGAGCGAGGTATTGACTAGGGGGCGAACCCCCTCATATACGTAATAGTTTCTGTTCGTTATAAGTTTTAATGTTGCTCCTTACTTTCAGTTGAAAAAACTTGTTTTTTTATTTAATAAGTAAAAGAAATGAAGTCGAACTGTAAATAGCTTCTGAGACCACACTGGCTTTCATGACGCACAAAAAAAACGAAGACCCCAAAAATGAAGAAAACGAAAGGACAAAACAGATGAGGATGATTACAGTTAGTGAAGACAGAAAACTTTCCAGTGAAAAACCAGTAAAAAAAACACCAGATATGCTGCATATGTAGCCATGGAAAGAATTCATATCCAATCCAATTCTTGCCCAATTCCATTTCCGAGTAGTCTATTTGTGATTTGTTTTTCAATCACTTCTTCGCTTTTTTGTAAAAGTACTTCCACGGGTCAGTTTTTCGTTGCACAGTATCTATATACTTTTTTTGTACTGAAGACGGCTAAACCGAAATATCTGCTTTGTATTCAATGGCTAAAAATCATCTTTGTTTATTTTGTCTCTTTGTTTTCCTTTCGTTTTTTCGTTCTCCGTCATTTCCTGAAGTCGAACTGAAGAGCCATGAAGAAATTCTAATGAAAACCAATATGAAGAATCAAGAAAATGCGTCTTAGGTCAGTAGAACCTGCTGAAAAAATTTACCACTGTTATTCCACTTGTAGTAATGAGCAAGTTGTCCTCAGTGCAGATGAAGAAGATTATAAAAGCAAAAAGATCCTCCAGAGCCCTTGCTGGCGCATAGGGTGTCGAATCAACATTTTAATTGCTGGGTATTTTTTATAAGACAAAAATGGCAAGTATGTCGCCCGACCTTACCGCAGCGAGAATCGATCCCCGGAGCCCAGTATTGCTCAGCAGAGCATCAATCAACTGAGCTACTAGAGGGAGCAGCTGAAGAACAACAAAGAAAAATGAAAATAATGAGACACTAAAAACAATTTGAAACTCAACGGAGTAAAATAAAACAAGAAGATGACAACCATAGTTAAAAATTAGAACCCCGATATATATATATATATATATATATATATATATATATATATATATATATATATATATATATATATATATATATATATATATATATATATATATATATATATATATATATATATATATATATATATATATATATATATATATATTATATATATATACATATACTTCCCATGCGAAAAAGATATTTCTTGTTGCTCGAGATGGAGATTCTGATTCTCCGTGTGGGGTTTTCGGGTTTGCTGATTACAATGGTGTCGTTTTTTTCTGACGTAACACCATTTTTTGGAGTTTCATGCTATTTTTCAAAATCCCCATAAATTTCATTTTACAATGAATTTATACTATTTCCGATGTTTCGTAGTTTTTAAGTTATATATGGCTTCCTAGGATTACACTTACAATAACCTTCCATTTTCACTGTCCTCGGTACTTCGAGATGTTGACTTCGTTCAAGATTAGTATTGACAAGACTAACGCTATGTCTAATGCCCCCATATATATATATATATATATATATATATATATATATATATATATATATATATATATATATATATATATATATATATATATATATATATATATATATATATATATATATATATATATATATATATATATATATGTCATCTTTGTCAAAATAAATAACTTAAAATTCCACGCTTCAATGTATTCATCATATTCAAAGATGTATTCATATGTAAATTATTAAGGGTTCCTTCCCCCCATCAGATAAATTGATCTAAACTGCAAAGTTTTATTCGACTTTTGCTTTCTAGATGACCTTTACGTTCCACTAGCCCATACCAGAGGACGAGTTCCCATGTATTCCAGCAAGGTTTATCCTGATCAATACTCAGGCATGGAGTACACTGACAACGCCTATAGAAGATCAGGCTATCGTCAACCTTATCTGGCAGCACAAAAGAGATCAAGCAGAAACTCGGTAAGTAGCCCTCGAAAATAAACAAAATCAGTACTCTGTTTTAGACATATTTCAATCAGCGGAGGAGTATCTATAAAGATTTTACTGACACGTATTTGATTTTTTTTTTTTTTTAAAACCTGTCCCACTGAAGCCATGTTGGGTTTCATTATATTGTAGTGAGATATTATTTGATAGCCAATTTACAAGTATGGCACTTAGGTCGTTGGCAAATCAAGGATAAGGTAGATTAAGTTTTAGGTTGAAATTTTCTTTCGATGGGAATTGCCATTTTTAAAATGGTCACATATAATGGTATAATATGATAATAATCAAGCAGCAAAGATTTGGATGATTTCAATCTACAAACAGTTTCAAGTGATAAAATATAATTAAAAAAAACTGAATCAACCCGCTTAAATTGTTATTATTAATTATCATTTTATGATTAGCTTATCCTCTTACTTTTTTTAAATTATTTATTACTCTTCAATAACTGACTCTAATAAATTCCAATGCATGTAGTAGATATAGTGTATTATAGACACTGCCATAGTATACATTAATGACCCACTAGTCCCTCTATAGAAAAATAAGAGAATAAAAACATACAATTTGTCTAATTCATGTTTATCTAAATTAAGCTGACGGATTTGCATTCCATCAAGCTGTAGATTTTGGGATATCGAACTAATATTTTCAAAAGTTTACAGTTTTATTTAGAAACTTTAAAGTTCTTGACTAAAAGTTTTATTTACGTCATGATATGTAATAGAATAAAAACAGGTCGATACCGGATAAGAGTCTAGAAAAACACCAGGAGACCAAAGAAATAAAAAGATATTGACATCTTTTCAAACTTATCCATCCACTTGACTGTCTATTCTACTGAGGAAAATAATATTATTTCTAATATCAAAAGGAGAAAAGAAGTGCCAAAGGAAGCCCATTATTATTTCTGGCATTATAGATTCATAGGAAAGGTTATGGGAGTGTACGTGTCCCTTTTATGGATGATAAATTTCCATAAGATTGAACTTAAAATTCTATTTTTCTCTCCTTTGACTTTCGCTTACTTTTGGTCACTTTCAAAGTCAGCCAAGAATGAATCAAATATTTAATTTAAAGAATGATTATTGAATTGTCTTTCAAGTGCACGTGTCTCTTTTATGGATAATAAGTTTCCTGAAGATTAAATTTCCTCTTCTATTTTTCTCTCCTTCGACTTTGGCTTATTTTTGGTCACTTAAATTCAGCCAAGAACGAATCAAATATTTGATTTGAAGAATGATGCAGACATAATCAGAGGGGTCAATTCACAAAAATATAGAAGGGAGGGGAAAAATGTGCTTGTCAAACTCTTAGGGGGGAAATTTTGTTTTTCTACTGAACCTCCTCGATGAAAAATGCAAGAAGTTGTTTTTCAAAATATTGTGGGGGGAGGGGGGCAAAACCTGGAGGAGGGCCATTGATGATATACATCTTGTATCTCCAAACACCATGAATCTCCAAACGCTAAGCGTGGTGGACCCATATGCAGGAAAACAGAGTTGAAACTAGATTCGTGATGCACAAAAATGGAACGAACATTTTTTCACCTCTGATAGACTTGAAACTTACTGGGCATGCATACTGGGCAGTGGGCAATACACACCCAACAGGAAATATCATTTTGAAAAACATTCGGTTAAGTCGATTCATGACACCTTAATATGGACAAAACATTATTTTTTTCGATCGACGACTAACCAAGAGAGTTCAATGAGGACAACGAATTTTGAAAGACCAGTTAGTTTGTTTAGATTCGTGACGTCAATTGTTTTCATTTTTACGCAACAAAACAGCACTATTTTGTGTAAGTGACCTTGAACTGTATTTCTTCAAATAAGATAAATGTTACAACCAACATACACGATATGATTCTTTTCATAAAACGGTTGTTTACGATAGGTACATATTTAAGCGTGTCTATAGGATGGGGTCAGGATGGCTTCAGCCCAGACCAAAAATTTTGCAAATTTTCATGACCATATGACTGAAATCCCACCTCCAAATCGACTCAAAATTTTACAGTAGAGATGCTATCAAAAGTTATTGCACAAAACTGCGGTTGAACGAAAATTTCGACAGAATATTCAAATTTTACAAATTTCAATATAAATATTTAAGATCAAATTACAGTAAAAGATTTTATTTCATAAGCCTAAAAACTAAAAAAACTTAAAACTATTCATGTAATTGACCCACAGTAAAACTATTTCAATTATAAACGAATAGAATATAGTTTCAAAAAGTTCAAAAAAAGTTTTTTTCAAAAAACAGTAAAGAACCAAGGAGCATTTGTCGGGATTTGTGCTATATTGTATGTTTAGTTCGTTATAAATAGAACTTATTTTATTAAAATCTAGAACGAGCAGAAATAAAGTCATATAATAAATCAAACGTAGATCGAACAAAAATTACTGTGAATGAATAAATAAAATCGAAAACGAACAGGTTCCAAATTAATTATTACGTCAAACTTAAGAATAACGCACACTGCCATGGGCGTAGGGAGGGGGGGCAGCTGCCCCCCCCCCTAAACCTTCAAATTTACATTAGATATGGCTGAAAAAGCAGATGGTTTGGAAAAAGCAGTTGATAAAACTCCATCACACTATCGACTGCCCCCCTCCCCTAGACAATATGCTGCCTAATGCTGCCTACGCCCATGCACACTGCTATGGATGAGCAGATCAAATTAAAAACAAACAAAACTTAAAACGAACGACCCAAAATTAAACCGAAAATAAATTGCGAAAAGTATGAATGGGTCTACACTCTACAGCCTCTTTAAAATCTCTAAGTTTATTTTCCCCTTTTATCATGGCAACACTGAACAATGGAAAATTTGCCGAAACTTCACGGATTTATTATCATCATCTTTTAAACAATCAGTCTAGTTTTATTAGTCTGATATACTAATATTATTATGACATTTTATTATAATATTATAATATAATAATATTATATTACAATATTATATTAATATTTTTCGTTTGTGCTTTCTTCGTCTTAAACAAATTTCTTTCAATTATACAGAAATTTAAAGATTCGTAAACTCAAAATAGTACTTAAACAAACAAAACAGACAGATTACTTCAGACATTATCAATTTTCATTTAAAAGTTTTATTTAGGCATATATATTCTATACACGTGAAAAAAATGGCATCAAATGGAAGTTTTGACCAGAGGTATTACAAATTTTGATCTAATGTAGTAAGATTATATTGAAAGATATAAGTATAATTATTTTAAGAAACATTTTTTTCTGCAATCTTGAACATCGCGGTTTTCTTCCATTATTTTACGAAGTAAATATCATTTTCAGTAAATCAGGAATAACGCCCTTTTATAGGTTTGAGAGAAGGTGGGGCGGGGGGGGGGGGGTAGCCACTTGGTTCCTTATAGTGCCTCTTATTTGTAGACCTTGATTAGCATTCTGATTATCTGTTAGTTTTAGGTTAATTCATTCATTCATAGTAATTTCTGTTCGTAAGAAGTAAGATTTAATGAAATAACGAATAACGGAATAACGAAACAAAATAAACATAAACTTAATGAAATAACGCCATCTCTCCTAGTTTTAGGTTTTAAATAGCTCTTCACTTTTCTTTGAAAATTTTTGAAAAACGTCTCATTAAATTAATTTTTGTAAGGAGACACAAAAGCGTCGAATTAAACCTAGCAAATAGAAAAATCATAACGATGGATATGACAACGTACATAATTAGCCTATATTCTTTTGAGACCTACGATGGAACGGTGGGGCCACAGTTTATATAATTATCCAGTAAGTTTACGGCAGATGATTTCTGGCTCTTCATTCTTGGTGCGAACAAAAAGCTCCTCCCACTTATTTGTGCACTTATGGTCCACTTATTGGTTGAGCCGGCCAAGTGGTTTTGTCAGTACTTGTTCCGTAGGTGATTATTCTTTGTCTACCCGTGAAAAGATCTAATGCCGCTTATGTTTATAGGTTATCTGAAGAACTTGCACCTCGGTCCGGGTTTTTATAATGGGTGAGATAGGGAATGATCATACTGCTAATTCTATAAACTGTGGGTGGGGCTCTATTGATAAATTAATTGCCTTATCATAAGTCCAGGATACCAAATGAAGATAACGAGGAAAAGTCGAAAGCCATACCACCGAAAACTAAGAAACGTGAGACTTAATTATTGGGTAAAGTGACAGTTTTAAGGTTGGGGGGGGGGGGGGAAGGGGATAAATGTCTTTCAGCTTCTCTGTTGCACCAGATATAAAAGGGAATTCTTAGGTTTATTAAATTTGTCTGGCGTTAATACATCAAAACCCAGCAAGGGTGTTTTTTTGTTAATCATAAAATCAAGTTTGGGGTTGTTTCTTGTGTAAACATGAGAAATTAAATTAAAGTAATCAAGTTGGAAGTGCCAAAATTTAAGCGCCACGCTTTATCAAACAGTCCGTGGCAACAAACTGTAAGTAAGGAGGGACCCGGCTCAATGGTAACCGAAACTCTAGAAAACGGAATTTTGATACAAATAGATACATCAAAGTAATTAAGTTTTAATACTGATGTCACATAGATAAGTTACATCAGGTTTAGTCGTACCTATTAACAGTAGCGTGACTGCGAATAGTTGGCTGACTTTCGAAAAAAGGGGGCAAGGCCCCCTAAAAGTTTAGTAACCCGAGTGAAAATCACAACATCATATTGAGCGTATCAGATAACCCTACTGTAGAGGTTTCAAGCTCATATCTACAAAAATGTGGAATTTTGCATTTTTTGCCAGAAGAAAGATCACGGGTGCGGGGGTTATGTGGGAGGATCTTTCCATGAAGGAAGTTTTCATGGGGGAAGGGACATTGCTATGATAGGGACACCGGACTTCCCAGCATTATTTTAAAAAGAGCAGAAATTAAATATAAAAAAAACAAGTTTTTCAACTGCGACAGCAGCAGCATCAAAACTTTAAACGAACAGAAAATATTACATATATGATTGGGTTCACCCCCTAGTCAATACCTTAGGGGGTTCACCCCCTAAGCTAAAGATTTTTTAGTACTTTCATAAGAGCTATTTATTCTAATTAACGGCCTTTGTGATTAAGCGGTCCTTTTTAAAGAATTTGAACAAAATTCGAAATTTCGCTTAAAGAGCAAGGTGTTGACTGGGGAGTATACCGCCTAATGTACGTATTAACAATATACGAAGAGAAAAGGTCGTTACTCGAGTTAATTCAAAAGTGAATTATACTTATTAAAAATAAAAATGTTTGTCACTGAAATTAAGCAGCTTTTAAGAAAGCCATTTAAACAAATAAAAGTAAATTAATATGCACATTTTGTTTTAATTATTCATGTACGGTGAGCCAAGATCAAAACCTGAATTTATTCAAAAGCATTCAAAAATGAAATAAAAAAACAAGTTTTTTTTAACTGAAAGTAAGGAACGACGTTAAAAATTAAAAAGAACAGAAATTATTGCGTATATGAAAGGGGTTGTCCCCTCCTCAACGCCTCGCCCTTTACGCTAAATTTAGACTTTTTCACAACTCTATTTTTTTTAAAACAATAAAAAGCTTTAGCGTAAAGAGTGAGGCGTTGAGGAGGAGACAACCCCTTTCATATACGGAATAATTCCTGTTCGTTTTAAGTTTTAATGTCACTCCTTACTTTCAGTTAAAAAAAAAACTTGTTTTTTTATTTAATGTACTGAAAAGACGACCTAACCGTACGCTTAATCTGAGACTGCTCCCTCCATAAACTAAACAATGTTACTTAAATAATGAACCATAATATCATGTACTGAGCAGACCAAGCGGTTTTAAGACGCATGCTTCTTAAATAAAAAGATAAAATGCCACTTCCTGCTTTTTCTTTTAATATAGATAGATTTGATATCTAGAATAACTTATCTTTAGAATGGGACCACGGATTAATGTGAATATATGCCGGCATTCAATTTAAACAAATCAAATAAGCAATAAGCTTCACATAGTGAATGTATGGACAAGATTAATTGCTCTTGTGATTAATTGATCAAAGACTGAATGGTGCCCCACCTTACAGTCAGTTAATTAAAAAAAAACTTCGCATTTATATTGCTTCGCGGGCTTCACCAGTATGTAATTTGCACAAACCAAATAAATATTACGAATAAATAAATGATTGATGGCCTACCTTGTCTGTCACCATATGAGTATATACTCGTGTTAGAATGAAAATCTTCAAGCCGCTAAAATTAGGGGCTAAAAAAAGCAAAAAAAAAACAACCTAAAGATGAGTAGTTTAACCGAATTTTCTGATCTGAGTTCAGTAGTTGAGGAAGCATAGTTCCCTCTAAGATTTTCTGATAGTTTTTCTTGATAGAACTCTGTGATGGCCAAGCCCTAAGTCTGGAAGGCTTGAAACACTTGCACTAAAAGATTCAAAGCTAAAAAAAAAAGAAAAAATATATAAATCTATGCAATTCAGTCCATCTTGCTAATCTGAATTCAGACCGATCCCAGGTTTGCCACCACGGTCAGTTCCTAAAGAGCTAAAATTGCCCAAATTTACGTGGTACACAACGATTTTCGGTGCTACGGTCAAAAACTCGACTGTGATAGTGCTAAAATAGCACCTTTGTAGCACATGTGGCACCCCTGATCACATGCTACGGTGCTACACATAATGAAATAGTGCAAAATAGCACTTTCGTGTTACAATTGGCAACCCTGATCGGTCCTTAAGTCTGGAAAACTTGGAGGCAATTTTTAATCAGAACTCAGCAGCCCCTCATGGATTTTCTGATAGTTTTCCTGAATAGAACTTTGTGATAACACGGCCTCGAGTCTGTAAAGCTTGGAGACACCTGCTCTAAAATATCCAAAGCTAAAAAAAAAGAAAAAAAAAACTTCACCTAAGTAGTTTCATCGATTCCTGAATACAGAAGTGTTTCTAACATGAATATAGAAGTTTCGTGAAGCATAGTTCCCTCGAAGACTTTCTGATTTACCCAGTCGTTTATCTCATTTATTAATCTATGACTGAATGTCCCATATACTCTTTAAGAATACATTAATAAGTAGATGTAAGAGACAACATTCCTACAAAGTTTTTCCTAAAATGCTTTCGACATATCCGTATCAAAAAAGGGTCTGAAGGACGAACTTTAAGATTGAAAATATTTCCGAAATATCATTTAACGAGTTCTTGTATAAGTTTTTATTAAAAAATTGCTTAACCTAAAATGTTTGTAAAAGAAGAAAATTTAATTTGATAGAAATGATGAAACTTCAATCCAGAAACCTTGCGAGACTTATTAAACCTTATAGAAGTTATGTGAAACTTATGTGAAACTAATGCAAAAGTTATAAAAATATTACTTCATGCAACTTAATGTCCAAATCCTACGTTTTCCAAGCAATACACTTTTAATAAAACGCAGCTGGAAAGAAATTGCAATCGTAAGGTTTTATTTTTAGTAGATATTTACAAGGCCGTATCGAGGGGGGTAGGGAGTTTTACCCTCCCCCAAAAATGTTTGTCTGACTCTTAAAAACGTATGAGAATGATTGTAAACAAATTTTTGATGCCTTTTTAAATTTTTTTTTGTCAACCCCCTCCCCCCGAAAAGAAATCCTTTTGTAGCCCCCCCCCCCTAAAAAAAATCCTGCATACAACCCTGGATATTTGGCGATAAATTATCAATTCTTATTGCAACAAAATTAGTTGCCAACTGAGTAAATTTTCCTTCATACCCTTTAATGAGTTTATTTCAGACTTAAATTTATTTGAATTCTTTTTAGGACAATGACAAGCTATATGCAATTGCCCAGATGCTTGGAAAACCCCACGACGAAAAACATTACAGAAGACAGCGGACATAAGCTTTTTTGGTATTTAGCTTTTGTGTATTAGAGAATATTTATTCATTTCACAAAGTAATCATTGTCTTTGTAACAATATCTGTTATTATTTTCTCAATTTATGGAGTCTAGGTGTCCTAGTACCAAATCAAAATTGATTTGTCCTATTTGTGTTGTTTACCATATTTTCTTTTATCTCACCCCTGTTTTTATTTAAATAAATCTTTAAACTTACTTAGAAGATGGTAGATTTCGTCCCAACAAAAAGGAAAGTGCTTAAAAGTGGAAAGTTCACTAATCTACAAGAGAGCAAAGGTAAGATTCTTTGTTTTTTTTTGTGATAGAACCAATTTTTCTTGACAGCCGCAAAGGGTTGCAGTTTTTTTTTAAGATATATCAATTGCTAAACACCAACTATGTGTGTGCGTACAATTGGCGAAGAGTATATCTGCTTTCCGCTATTTATAAATGAATGAACACTTTCAGGTTCTAATTATCAAGCGAGAAAACAAGATTTCTGAAGCTTTTCGCATGGCAGCCGCAAGCGGCTGTCAGTTTTTTAAAACAGTTCGTGGTAAGGTAACGAACTGTAAGTAAGGAGCGACCAGGCTCAATAGTAACCGAAGCTCTAGAAAGTGGAATTTTGATACCCATAGATACATCAATAGAATCAAATTTTTATGCTGATTTCAAATATATAAGTTTCATAAAGTTTAGTTTTACCCATCAAAAGTTACGAGCCTGGGAAAATTTGCCTTATTTTCGAAAAAAGGAGGAAACACCCCCAAAAAACATAAAATTTTAATGAAAATCACACTATCAGATTCAGCGTATCAGAAAACCCGATACGACAGTTTCAAGCTCCTATCTACAAGAATGTGCACTTTTGAGTTTTTTGTTAGAAAAAAGATTACGGATGTGTGTTTATTTGTTTTTTTTTGTTTGTTTGTTTGTTTTTTTTCCCAGGGGAGATCATGTCGATCCAGTAGTCCTAGAATATCGTAAGAGGGATCATTTGAACGGAAATTAAAAGTTCTAGTGCCCTTTTTAAGTGACCCAAAAAATTGAAGGGCAACTTGGCCCCCTCACACGCTAATTTTTTCCAAAAGTCACCCAATCAAAATTTTGAGGTAGCCATTTTGTTCAGCATAGTCGAAAATCTAATGAATATCTCTTTGAGGATGACTTAATCCCCAACAGTTCCCGAAAGAAGGGCTGGAAGTTATGAACTTTGCCTATTGTTTACATATAGTATTGGTTAATGGGCAGCATAAAACGTTTCAAGAGGGATTTTTTCTGATGGGGGGGGTGTCGGAGAAGGGGGTTACGGGGGAGGATCTTTCCATAGAGGATGTTTCCTTGGGGGAAGGGACATTTCTATGAAGGGGGCGCCGGATTTCCCAGCATTATTTAAAAAATGATCAGAAATTAAATAAAAAAAAACTAGTTTTTTCAAGCTCCATTCAAGTAGCAGCAGCACGGTCCTATATAGATTCTATTCCCTCAGGAAGTTTTTCTGCTCAGCTAAGTTGTGGAGATCTATTAGGATCACTGATGCTGTATAGATTGAATAAAAGAAAACGAGTTTTTTTTAACTGAAAGTAAGCAGCAACATTAAAACTTAAAACAAACAGAAATTATTGCGTACACGAGGGGGTTCGCCCCCTAGTCAATACCTCGCCCTTTTCGCTAAAGTCTTTTTTAGTACTTTCAAAGAGCTATCTATTCTAATTAACCGGCCTTTGTGATTCAGGAGTTTGTAATTCGAACAAAATTCGAACTTTAGCGTAAAGAGCAAGGTATCGACTAGGGGGCAAAATCCACAATATACGAAATAAAACATACGAATATAGAAGTTCCTTACGTAAGTTAATTTGTAAGTTACGTCAGAACAAAATTTTGAGAAAGCCATTTAGCCAAAAAAGTAAAATTGATACGCAAATTTCATTTTAATTACTCATGTACGATGAGCCAAAGTCAAAACTTGCATTATTTCAAGATCGTTCAGAAATTAAATTTAAAAAAAAACTAGTTTTTTTAACTGAAAGTAAGGAGTGACATCAAAACTTAAAACGAAAATAAATTATTCCGTATATGAAGGGGGCTGTCCCCTCCTCAATACCTCGCTCTTTACGCTAAAGTTTGAATCTGTCACACAACTTTATTTTTTTAAATAATAAAAAACTTTAGCGTAAAGAGCGAGGTTTTGAGGAGGGTACAGCCCCTTATATGCGTACAATCAGTAACTAGAAAAAATAAGGCTTATGAAGCCTTTCGCGATGGTTTTTTTTTGCATGGCGGTCGCAAGCAGTTTCGTTTTTTTTACGATAAATCAATGGGCATACACCAACGATATGCGTACAATTTAGCGACAAATAGCTGTGTTTTACAGTATCTATGTTTATAAATGAAAAAAACAATCTAAGTTTCTAAGTTTAAAGCTCAAAAATAAGGTTTTTCCGATAGGAGTTTTTTTTGCATGCCAGCATCATATTGTTTACAATTTTTTTTACGATAAATCGATTGATAAACACAAACCAAAGCCACACAATTTAGTGAGGCGCCCATAAGCGGCGCCTATAAGCTGAATTCCAGGGGGGCAAACCTCGTCTAATTGGCACTTTTAATGCTATATAATAGAAATCTCAGAACAAAAATATAAAAATACGACGGCAAAATTCCGCCAGGGGGAGGGGGGAGCCCCCCCCCCTGCCCCCCATATGGGCGCCCATGAGGAGTACATATGCTTTACGCTGTCTATAAACATACATGAATAAATATTAAAATTTTCTACACATTTTTGCTTCAAATATGAAAAAAAAGTAAGTTTTTTACAATAAATACAAAACGTATTTATTGTTTCTCTACGATTGTCGACTGGTAAACATAAAAATACTCGAAATATCAAGAAATTTCCCCTGCACTTTTGTCTTCAGTTCATTAGTGCCAAACACACCTAAGTACAAGTGGTGTGTTTCCACTCACAAACTGGACTAAATGCTACCTCGCAAAATACTGCCATTCAAGGACCATACGAGGACTCGATAGAAGAGCGAACACAATTTTGAACGTTGTCAAATAATTGACATGGCTCAACTTTTATTATCAATTCTGTAACCGAGTCAGGGCAAGTCGCCCAAACTCATATCTAAACACATGGTTTATTAAATGATATAAGATGATTAAAAAACCCTATCAATATGCAAACAGGTAAACAAACGTCTTTGTTTCATAAGAATAGCGTGCTCTTTCAGAGGAACATAAAAATCGTATTCGTTTATTCAAACAGCTCTCAAAAATGAACGCTAAGTTATGCGACTTCCGCAATCCCGTAAAACATAACAGAAAAGCTATGGGAAAAAACCTGGAAGCTCTGGACACCCTTTGCTGGTAACATGGAAGAAAAAGTGCACGGAGCTAAAAAAAACAGGCTTTATGTAAAAATGGAATTCAAGCGTCTACGTAAAAATGGAAACCACACGAACACTAAACATATTGTAGTCAGGGCTAGCAATCCCTGGGATTTTACCCAAGATCTTTAAATTTCAGTCCTGAATTTCGAATCTTGGCCAAAAGTACACGTACTAATTATTACTTCCGACAAGAATACATTTGCTAATACGATCACATTATCGTTATTTAATATAATGGGATTTTCTTCTCAAACTTTGAGATTTTTGCAGGCACTTTTCAGGCCATTCTCAATTTCTGCGGCACCCCTAATTGAAGATAAATCTGGACGTTCGTTGTACCGTTAAACCTCAGTCTTCTCCTTTGACGAACAAATAAACGTTCAAATCTGGGATAAGCCCATTTATTAGACAGTGACCATAGATACAAAAGTCTGGATATTTCGACCGCAATCGAAATATCCAGGCTTATGTATCTATGTTCACTGTCTAATAAATGGGCTTATCCCATTTGAACGTTTATTTGTTCGTCATGGAAAGGCAGTGTGGTCTTGGAAAAACTACCTAATTTAAGGTATTACGTCGAACATTCTTCTCCTTTGTGTCAAAACGTTCTTCCATTTACAAACGATTGTCATTTAGCGAATCTTGATCCCATAAACAGACCATGACAAACCGATAACAGATGAAACTTCGGCACTTTATCTGGGGTGTATAAGAATTTAAGCTAGTTGTGCCACAGGTTGTGGAACATCGTAAGATAGAAAAAATTTCTAACAACCCTATCTTTTCAAGTTTGGAACGTCTAAGTTGATTTGGAGTCAACCAAAAATTTAAACAAAAGTGTGCATATTTGTTTCTAAATTGTTCTATAAATCATAAAATAGTTCAGGCATAGTTAATATGTAGAATGTAGGCCGATTAAAATTAAATGTACACAAAAGATACCCGTTTTGTTCTTTTGGATAAGGCAGTTCTTTTCCTTTTGGCTTTATTATGTTTTAATCCTTTTAGCAACGTTTTCATATATCTTTTTCCTGTAACTCTATCACGGTTTAGCACATTCTCAAAATGTTCTACCCAACTCACCGTAATTCTTTCCTTATCACTTTTTGTGGCCCCGTTAATATCTTTAAGTGAGACAAGTCCATCCCTCTCAATTTATTAGCATGCCAGTACAGTATTTTACTATTATGTCGTCTGGCTGCATCTTCCGGATCTTCAACAATTTTATCTATGGCCTCCTCTTCACACCTATATAATTCATATTTTGATGCTTTCTCCACTTTCTTTATCGACTCTATTTTCATATGACCTATCACTCAAATAATTCCTGTGCAAGCTCCTCCTCCTCTCTTTTAAACATAAAGCATTTTCAATAATATTCCTAGCTGCGTTCCTAACTTTCTTCCTTAAAACACCATCAATGACTTCACCAACTATTTTCCTAAAATTATTCCATCAATGTTCTTTCATTGTCGAAATTTTAAACTCTCTAGGATAGCATTCAACTGTTCCTGGAAAGCTTCTCTCAAATTCTCATCCTAGTGTCTTCCAACGTCATAGCTTCCCGGAAGGTAGTTACCCTTCCTAAATTTCAGCTTTAAATTAACCCGACTATTTGTTCCTGTAGCTCTAAGTAAAATTCGTCTGAGTCACTACTCTCTCCGTCAGTCAGTCCTAAAGAGACATATAATACTCCTATGACATATAATACTATCCCCCATTGCACTTCCTGGCTGAAGGGCCTTGAGACGGAGATCAGCACCCCCAGTTCCGACTTTAAGAAGTCTAGTGCCGCATCCTTTACCTTTTTTTTACCTCCCTGTCTATACACCCCATTCTTCCTGCCTGAGTAAATAAATTCTATATCACCTAATTAGATGTTTCCTAACCCTGGGTTATGACTTTCTGAATCTGTTAATAAGTCCAGTTCGAAACGTCTGAATTCGTCAGTCAAAGCGTTGATACGGTAATTATTTTTTAACGTTGCAACATTCCAAGTTGCAATTTTCATATTCTTTAAATCAATGAAATTATTTTGGCTTCAGGAAAAGCAATGATCCCAGAACCCCTGCAGGACGGGGACTAACTCATTTTCTTAAATCTGCACGAATGGCTATAATTCCCCTGGGGGGGGGGGGGAGGGCACCAACTCCTCGAGGTCACCCTGCAGTGCTTTTAGCAGTCACAATTTGGTTTGGAAAACTCGTGGAAGGTCCACCCTGATGCCACGCCAGAAACACTAAATGAGCTTGTTTTCTCGAAATATTGCTTTGCAAAATTTTAATCCAATGTAAAAATTGTGCTTGAGGGGGCGATAGCCCTATCCAAACCAAGGAAAACCACGGATACGTATGTTATTAAAAACCAACAGAAATTTAAAGTTTTTTCAAGTGAAAGTAAGGAGTAACATTAAACTTAAAAGGAAGAGAAATTATTCCATAAATGAGTGGTGCTGCCCCCTCTTCAACCCCTTACTCTTTACGCTAAAGTTTCAGTTTTATCCCAATCCCTTAAGAACGACTGGTCAAACACAAGGGCAGTTTAATTGGAACAAGAAGTGTTTTTAAAGCACGATAAAACTTTAGCATAATGAGCAAGAGGCTGAAGAGGTGGGAGCTTCACTAATGTATGGAATAATTTGTGTTCGTTTTAAGTTATAATGTAACTATCTCATTAAAAAAAAAATTTTGTTTTATAGGAAAAAAAAAGTTCCTTTGTCAATGTAAGTGAATTGACCGCGATATAAAAAAAATAAAATAAATAACAATAAAAACAAACCTACTATTTTGCCATCGCTTTTTCACACCATTATGAAAACTCTTAGCATTATCTGGCCTATTGGAGTTGACGGGTCCACACCTGCCACCTTTATTGATGGGAAAAGGTAGGTGAAACTAAGCAGAAGTTGAAAATAAGAAAAACGCCTCACTTTACGTCCAATACCTGAAGAAAATATCCATATATATAGACAAAATACAGAAACAGAAGCTAGAAATAACATCCCACATACCAGGCGATTAAAGGGGCGTGGTTTGCCCACGCACAGAGTTGCCACCCTGACCTGGAAGAATTTACTAAATCGGAGAGGAAAAATTTACTAGATCGCATCTGTTTTTAATAAATGCTCAAAAGAAAATTTTGAGCACCATCCAGCATCGATTTTTACTATTGGAGGATAATCAATACGAATTTCACAATCTTTTTTCCTTTTTTCTTCTTTTCCTCTTTTCTTTCGTTTTCATAGTAGGATTGAAAATTCCGGAAACATATATATATATATTCCGGAAACATATACATATATATAAAATGTTACATTTCTACTTACTTTTAATTTCTCTCAGCAGGCTCCTTTTTCCTCAATAAAAATTTTCAAACTGAGGAGATTCACCTAATCACCTTGGGTGGTTGGCTTTTGTTTTGATTCCAATAGATTCCTGATCATCACAAATCCAAGTGTCATTATAGCTTCATTTTTAGTAGGCAAGATTTGATACACATAAAGCTGATTTTGTCGATCTTTAGAAGCCGGAAGTGAAGTGTCTATTTATGAAAATAAGTGACTGCTTGTCTGTCTCTGAGACAGACAAGCAAAATTGTAAATTGTAAAACAGACAAGCAAAAATTGTAAATTGTCATATGTTTACGATAAATTTTTTCCCTGAATTCATGGAAAATAAGAAAATGTTTTGTTTACTATAAATCATGAATTTTTAATAGTTTTTACTAGATTTCGGGAAATTTACCAAATCCTCTAAATTTTCTAGATTTTTTTTGTTTAATATATCTAGTAAAATCCTACTGACGGTGGCAACCCTGCCCACGCATATTTGTCAGTCGTTTGAAGTTCAATAATCAATGGCAACTGTTATAAATCTTTGCGGATTTAGATTATTCAAGAAGAACTGAGAGTAAAGCTAATAGCCTTTGAAATTTGTAGCAATACAGATCTTATTTTTGGAGGGTTTACAGGCCCATCAACTTTATCTAGAAGTTGCAAATCCTTTAACAGTGTGTAGGACCATCTTAAGAGAAACTTATTCCGTACAAATTATATTTCCCTGTCCATGAATAATTCGAATATCCAACATTTTCTAGTGAATAGTATTTAAAAGGAATATTTTTCAAAACCTTCTGAAAGCTTGCAAAAAACAAACAAAAAATGTCAGCATTTATATATTTATATATGTCCAAAGTCAAAATTTGGACAAAATGTGGTTATTTTTTTTCATCAAAATTTCAACATGTAAATTTTATAGACTGCCATTCGAAATACCAAAGTTGTCTCTTCAACCCCATGAATGGTGTGTAGGCGCATTAACTGTCAAGGTAAATGGGGTTCCATGTATATCAATTTATACACACTGACAGGACATACTACATGAAATAAAGAACAATAAATCTGTTCAGTCAATACTTCTTCCTGCTTTAAAAACCTACAGCTCCATTATTTGGTACTTCTACTCCCTTGCTCTGTTGCAGAATAACTGAAACAAAAAAGAAAACCTGTTGTTCGTTTTAGTCAGAGCAGTGATAATTTTTGGAAATCATCTAATGATTCATCCGCTTTCCGTTTGTAAAACTTCTTCTGTTTTATACCAGATATAGATATATGGATTTACTAAAACTTATATAATTAGGAAGTGTTAATTTACTTTTAAACAGAGCAAATTTTCTTTTTTAAGTTCAGGAAAAGGCAGCCCCTAAAAATTCTAGCATACCTGCTTGAAAAAAATCAGATCAAAGGAAGCTAATTGAGTCATTTGGGCAATTTGGCAGCTTTGGGAGTTCCCTATACTTCAACCCGCCTTGATTGAATATCTTGCCGACATAGGATGAACATTATTTAAGCAGTATGGACATTGAAAAGACAACGTTTTGACTAAAAATTAGTAAGAGATTATACGTTTTCTTTAATGTGAACTAGCTTCTCGTTAGCTTTTCAAATTGTTCACACTTAAGATCCCTATTAATTTTCACCAAAATCACTCTGGGGGTTCCCTATGGTGATGAGAAAATTCTATACTGGGTCTTTTGTCTTTAAGATGGTCAGCCAGCACTGAAACTGCCAAAATGATTCGTAAGGTATTAAATTCCCTTAAACATAAAAGGCCGTTTTTGAATAATTTACACAATTGACTGGATATTCTGTCTATTAAACCTCAAATCTGTTGTATTGAGGTTTTACTGTATCATAGTTATAGTAACAACAGTACGATAGTGGCCTTGTCATACCATTATCACAGGTAAATTGTTCTGTTTATGTCCAAATATATTCTATCCTACAGTAAAACAGCAATGTACACAAGAATAGAAAATCACTAAACGTTTATTCCGCAAAACCTGCAAATTCGCTGCATATATGAAAACAAACTACAAATTATACGAAGATTCACAAAACATAGCCAAAGTGCAATTTAATGCAATGCAGAAATTAGCAAAAATCTATATACACAAAACTGCTAGTTGAGGAAAACACTAAACGACCCGTAGAGACGTCCGTTCTAAAGCGAAATACACACGTAGTTAGATGAAGAGAAAAATGTATAAGCTTTCACTGAGCTAACTGAATCATTTTATAAAAGAGAAGCGGTTATCCTGAAGCCCAAACTCGATAATTTTGTTCTATCATGAGCAAACGGAAATAGTTGGTAAAACTATTTACAACTTACATATTTAGAAAAGAAATATCCCTATCTTTTTCAATGGACTCTCTCTGGCCACGCACATTTACTGCTGGTATTCTCTTAATCACAAAAGAAGATTCTACTTATACTAACGTATGCAACAAAACACATTTGACAGAACGATTATTAGCTTTGAGAAATCTTACTTCTGTCTGAACAAATGAAGCATCAAGCTGAAATAAGGCAATTTGATAACAAGAAGTAAATACACAAACACCTCAACTAGTTAACAACACTTTTTTCTCGAACGCACAACCTTTAATTTTAGTCTACATGTTTCCTTCTTATTATTTTATATGTTTCTACAAATTACAAAATGTCCAATAAAATCAGCCCCAGCAAAAACAGTCCGAGCATAAACAACTGGAGCTGTTCTGTTGTTGAGAGGTAGTTCTTCTTCTTCTATTTAACAAAAGGCGGGCTTTTCAGTAATGCTATTTAGCTATTTTCCTTTTGATTCACTCTGTGGGCTGCTGAGTTACTAGTTTGATTTTTTCATGTTTATTGAATATTTTCCGATATCTTTCAGTAGATCTTTCGACTCTAGGAGTTCAAATATAAGATGATAGATGTCGATTTCTATGCTCTGTGTGCAGGTATAGTTGGCTAGGCTCTTGGCTGATAGTGAGATTTTGTGGTTGTTGTGGGCCTCAACTCCACCATAAGCTCTTTCCTCTGTCTCTGATGCCAAAAGGGAAATCCTGCCAGCAAAACCAGATAGGGACACTGAGGAGCGGCGCCCCTCAAATTACAGCTTAATTACAACACAGTATTGAGCAAGATGCTAAGAGTGGCTTGCTACTGCAATGAGTCGTTGATACTAGTAATGTTTCAATAAAAAGACTCAGATAAAACTGAAATATATTTAAAAATGGAAATTAAAAGGAAAATTCCTTAAAAAGAAACAGAGAATCACAAGAACCTTCACAAATTAATTTTCCAGCTAATCAACAATATTATTATTTCCTTTGGGATTTCGAAAACAACAGTTCTCTTTATTGTTTAACCCCTTCAAATTTTATAAACGTTAAGAGGCTATCAATGCTTTCTAAATTGAAGATATTTGTCTCTTCTACTTTCCACGTGTTTCCCATCTTTTCCATCACTCTCCACTAATTTCCATTGTCTTTCATCAATATTTTGTCTTTCATCAGAAAGTTTTTCTTTGCTTTTAATTTTATATTTCAGTTTTGATGGTTATTTATTTAACTAAAAATTTTAATTTGGCTAATTTTATATTGGGATCACCTGCATGATGCAAATTACCATCTTATCTTTCAAATAGTCAAAAGAGTTAACAGTAAATACTGTCTCTGATACAAGAGTAACACATCAAACAAACTACCCAAATTCTTAAAACCTGTACAAGGGGGATCCCACTATGAAAATTATAGCCTAAAATTTACTTTAGTTGTACACCCCCCCCCCTCCAAGAAGTGGACATTAGCAAACTTATGCTATCTCCTTGATAAAAAAAAAATGTATTTATTCATTTCTTTTGTTGAAACCATGCCTCAAAATTACACAGATTTTAACATGTTCCCCACTCAAAAGGCCTGGGACAACAATGAATTAAGCTAAGTAGCAATAACCGCTGTTATTGAGATAAAGATGCATTACGATTTTGTTTAAAGTAAGTTTGATTTTTCTCATTATTTGCTTAGTTGATGTCCCTATTGACTAAGATAGCTACAGAAGTTGACAAACATAATATCCAATGAGTGTTGGCATGATTGCATTTATTTATCTAATACAAAAATTACTTATACTCATCATATCTGCAACCCTAGACAAAAGCAGGATCAGGACGATAAATGACACCTAGGGTTTGTGGCCAGGTATTTTTCTTGGGGAGGGGGGGGGGTATTTGTACAAAAACTTTATAAAAAAAGCATCAACAATTTGTTTATTTTCATTTTGGTTATGTTTTGGGGAGTTGGACAAAAATTTCGGAGAGGGGGGCATACACCCCCCCGCCCCGGATACGTCCCTGATACCTACACACTGTCCTTGATTAGCTACTCCTCCTTACATAAAGCGCATATAGTGAATGCTTGTTATTCTAGTTTTTCCAATCATTATGATGCTGAAAACATACCTAACAAAGGCATATCTATGCGCAAGGGAGAAAGTTCTTGCCAGAGACAGGCTCAAGGGATCCCTTCTTCAGGAACATTTGAAAGATACTGATCTACTTTAACGCCTCACTCATCCAGCTGAGACCTATGCTCACCTATGGTTGTAGCTAATTTTTAAAAGAAGTGAACTGCATATGCTCATGTACAAAATAACAGAGAGGATAAAAAAGTAGTTTGGAAACAATACAGCTAATAAATACTATCACAAACTTTGGTCAACTATATCTAACTTTAAAATATTAAATGCATATTTTTCTGCTTGTTGTCTAGTTGCTTTATACTTTGATTAAGTTCAAAACTTTAATGCCCCTAAAATTGGTAAATAAGCATCCCTCATTGAGCTTAATTGACACTAATTAGTAAACATTTAACCAAAAGAAGAAAAGACGTTATTACCCCAAAAAGCAATTTACAAATTTATGCATCAAATAAATCTAATACATTTCAACTCTAATTCCTAATGTGATATTGCACAAGTATAATAAGTCCCAAACTCTTGTTCTACACAAGAGCTTGAGTCAGTATTGAATTAGACAACCTCTGAATATACTAAAAACAGAGCAAACATTTTTTCATATTTATCTTTTTCAAATCTCCATAATGATTTTTAATTTGTCAAATATATCTTATCAAATTGAGACCTACCCAAAAAAAAGAACTGAATCAGAATTACGCAATAGAAGTTAGAAAGAGCATTAGCACAATTCAAGTACATAAAACAACAAGTTCACACTTGATGAATAGAAAAAGTAGCCTATTAAGCTTGTCACACAACTTCAATAAAGATACTGAAAAAGTGGTGATGGGTTTGTTCTTCAGTAACGATACATATGCAAAGTACTACTATATCCAAAAACGATTTCACTTTCTCAACACATTAGCAAACAAAACGGAACTAAAACCACTTCTTCACAGGTGTTGTTATTCCGAGACAATTGGAATAAGCAGCTAATTTATCGCAACGGCAACTAAGACCACAAAATTGAACAAAATACAGATGGCACTTTAGCTCAATTTCTATAAAAGGAAACAAAATATATCTAAATCAACGGGGTGGGATACTCAACTCACAGTTATTTCACCACGGGCACAATTTCCTTTGAATTCTTTTGAAGCACAAAAACCCTTCAAGTCTATGACAAATCTAAAAAAAGGAAGCAGATTAGACATATGACTAAAGGCAAGAATACACCACAAAATGACCAAGAAGCCCCTAAAACAATGCCAAGTATATCTTTTTGGGATTATAATGAAATTTCAAAGGAGAAGGTGGGGTAAATTTAGACAGGCATGTCCTAATATTATATGCAACCAAATAGGCCACTCTCCCAACTATGCGCATAAGACATGGAGTCAATAAGAAAACAGTCCCTTTTTTTTACATTTCCTGACAATTCTTTGTTTAGTCAATTTCCACAAGATCATCTAAATACTACCTGAGAATAGGTCAATACCAAACCCAAAATAAGAATTTTTTTTTTTTAAGTATATCAAGAAAAAATTAAAACATTCCTACAAAAAAAAATACAAGACTCAAGCTGTTAAAAGCTGCAATGAATTTTGATAATGTTATTATGACTCCTTTGCCTTTTTATAAAAGTATTAAATAAGTCATCTGTTTTGCCAAAAAATCAATGAGATCAAAGTATTCAATACAATAGCACTCCCCCTCCCCTTCTCTCTAAAAAATACAAACTATTGCATTAGTATAATTACTAACTTTTTTATGCATCATAAATTTTATGAACTGATTGTGCAAAACAAAACTGCATTGTTTTTCTTATACTGGCAAATGCAAACAACTTGAAAATAAAGGAAACGGAAAACTATTAAATATATATCAAGCGCTACTTCTTCTTAACGTGCAGGGTTCCCAGTGTTCATTGTTTTTTCCCCCCAATATTGGATTTTTATTCGTCAGAAGCCATATAATAAGCAAATCAAGCCGTAATGCCACCTAAAGGCAATAAACGAATGCGAGCAAGCCCATGCAAGGATAAAGATATCTGTGCTGCCTGTAGTATTGGCCTTGATGATACAGCAGAGGTAATTAATTGTGATAAGTCTGGAAGATGGCTGTGTGCAACCTGTCTTAAGCTAAGTGCTGAAGAATATGATCTACTTGATAAAATGACGTCAAAAATAGGTTGTCAATGGTTGTGTATTCTACGTAAAGTTAATGCAACTGAAACCCAAGCTAATTCTGTTGCCGCTACAGTGGATGACGTAATAAAAATTGTTACAAACGCAATTTCGTGCTTACAAATAAGTCTAACCCAGCAAATGAGCACATTATCTGAAGGACTGAGCAACAACATAGAAGCAATTTAAAGCCAAAGTTGAAACTATTGAACTTGCAGTAGAATCTAAGAGCAACATTACCAAAGTTAAAAAAAAATTGCATCTGATGCCGTAAAGGCAGAAACAAAGAGTCTAATAACAGACATCAGCCACCTTGTGCAAACAGACCTAAGAAAACCAGTGCGCGATGAAATAGATAGATCGCAGCGGAAAAATAATCTAGTTGCCTATGGCAATCTTCTGACAACAGTAGATAATGCCTATGTCCAAAATTATTCAGAGTCCCAGTATGGCCTGCCATCTGATCCCATCTCCAAATTAAAACGTCTACCCCCAAGGCTAACTGTTGCCAGTGAATCAGTTCAAAGACCTCTCTACTTTACACTGTGCCTACAATTTTGATTAAACATGGCATAATTAACGAGTCTTCCCAGCAGAAGTCAGATATCCGTTTTTATAGCAATATGTCAAGAAAAGACGGAACTAGACATAAGATAGATGTTGAAGAGCTGAAAGCCAGAGTTACCGCTGGGGAAAAAGACCTCTATATTCATAATGGGAAAATAGTTTAAAAAAAACAGAGCACCAGGTGTTGCAGAAATACGCACCCCAAGAACCATGCAAATGTAAAGCTGCCATATGTCGTAAATAGAGTTAATAGTTATAATGATGATGAAAGCGTTTATATGTCTCTATGTTCTACTCTATTTTCCTCATTTGAAGCGTGTATCACATCAGATACTTTAAATAGCCAGTCCAGCATCAATGACGGTTCTCTCTGCCAATCTACTGATCCTACCCACACAGAACATGAGGAACAAGGACTAGACATCAATGGCTGCTCAAAAGAAGTCCAGAATTTTGCCTTCTATTAGCTAACATAAATCAAATTACCGACCAAATAAATGAATTAAAAAGTCTGACTTATAGTAAAGATTATGATTTGGTTCTACTTATCAAAGTATTCCCTAAGAATACCAAGAGTAGATTAGGAGATACACATATTCAATTGCCTGGTTACCAAATCATCTCAAACCTCTCGTCAAAAGAACGAAAGCATGGAGTCCCAGATTACGTTAAAGCAGCTTATACTGTCCGGGAACTTTATATAGAATCTAGCTTGCCATCTGTGGAAACCATTTGGTTGGACATCACAGACCAAGGCCAAGACCTACGCCGAACCAGGATTGGATGTGTATACTGCAGTTCCTAATCTCCCTCCTCCATCAATACCGAGTATGCACTTTCAAATATGTTCTGCAAAGCCACAGAAAATTTCAAAGGCGATTTTCTTATAGGAGGTGTCTTCAATTTTCCTAATCTCTTGTGGAAGGAAGGGTTTCCGTATAACCCAGTTACTTGTAGTTTATCCATCATCAGTCCCTTTGTTGATTGTATTCATGATCTCTCTGCTTTCCAGGCAATCAACCAACCCACATGTTTTTTCCCCCACCAGGAGCAACCAACATTACTTCATCTAGTCTTTGTTAACAATAGTGAACTGATCCAAAGGATAAATTATATCCCATCCATTGGTAAAAGTGACCACCTTGCCCTTGAATTAGTTACCCATAGACACAAAGCAAGAAATAAGACATAAAAAAAGACATTTACAGAATACAAGGCAATTAGGGTCACATTGAGGCAGATTAACTTTGAGCTGACCCTCCAGGGTGGAATGAACGAGCAGTGGGAAAAATTCTGGGCTCTACTCATGGAGACTCGGTAAGAGAACATAATAGAAAGTTTTACTTCCCTTACCTAAGACCTTACCATACATGACAGATGGGATAATACGACCAAGAAACTTAAAGAAACACCATTGGAGAAAGAAGGATAAGCCAGACCATTATGAAAAATAGGTCAAAGCCCAAAATAAATGAAGGAATTTCGCCAAACAATTGGCACTTAATATATAGTGATCTTCTAAATGAGCAATTTGCATTAGTCTTCACAAATAAACCTGAGAATGTTCCCATTCCCAACTTAAAGGATAGTATCCAGAAGCAAATGAGTCATCTTAGAGTTACTGCTTCTATGGTTGAAAACTCAAAAACAATACAACTCAAAAGCCTGGACATCAACCAAAGTGCTTGGTCTGATAACATTCATCCTCGTCTCCTGAAAGAAGCTGCTCGTGAAATTGTCCCTGCACTATCTATACTTTTTCAAAATTCATAATTATGTCCTCTCCGAATGGAAACTAGCCTATATAACACCTATCTTTAAAAAGGGGGATAGATCCGAAGCTGAAAATTATAGACCTATCAGCCTCCCATCTGCTGTTGCAAAAGTCATTGAGAGGATTGTTAATGACGCACTTCTTCAATACCTTGTTACTAATGAAATTATCTCCACAAGGCAGCATGGCTTTCTCCCCGAAAATCATTAGAAACTAACCTTCTAGACACTTACAAACAGGTTTACCAGTTATGGACAAAGGCCTTCCTGTTGATTTGATTCTTTTAGACCTAGCCAAAGCATTTGACAAGGTCCCACATAATCGGCTTTGTTTTAAGTTAATAGCAGCTGGAATCCATCATGAATTAGTAGACTGGCTAATGAACTTCCTGGCTGGTACATCTCAGATTGTACGGCCCTTCACAGCAGATAGCAAATGTACTTACTCCCAGCCCTGTAATCTCCTAAGCAGCGTTCCCCAGCGAACAGTTTTGGGACCCATATTGTTTCTGTATATAAACGATATGATTACCAAAGTCAGCAACCACTTAACCCTTTATGCTGGTGACTCAAAACTATTCAGTGTACCTGATAAATCATCAATACAATCTGACCTTGACCACATTCAGGCATGGGAAGATAGGTGGCTTCTCTCTTTCAACATAACAAAATGCGTCAACATTCATTTTGGTCACAATAATACCCTGCACCAATGCGCTATGAATCATCCTCCATTCATCTCCTAAGTTGCACCCTTGGCAAAGACCTGGGAGTCACTATAGATGATCTTCTGACGTTCCATGAACACAGTACAAGTTGTTTTCAAAGCAAATTCCAGCCTTGGAAATATTAAAAGAACACTTACTAGCTGATCACATGGAATCTTCTTGAAGCTATACAAGGCAACTGTGAGACCAGTTCTTGACTTTGGAACTGCTTTGCTGGTCCTTTTTACAAAGGTGATAAACAGTTGATTGAAGGTATACAAAGGAAACACTTGGTGCAGAGATGCACCAAGTGCATCTCTGCACTTGGTGAGAAACCATATAGTGAAAGGCTATCTAACCTAAAACTCCCATCTTTGAACTTCCAATGCAAGCAAGTAACATGCTACTCACATATAAATTTGTCAACCAACCCCAAAATAAGCTCTTTACCCAGTTACCCAAAGAAAGACAAACACGAGGTCATTCTTCAAGGTTCATAAGCCCAGAGTTAACAGTAAAATCAGACAATATTTCTTTAGCCAAAGGAACATCAATGATTGGAACTGTTTCAGCAAGGGGACAGTGTCTTCAACATCAGCTGAAGTTTTTAAAGGAGACTCAACAAATGGGAAGCCAAATCTTCAAAATACAGCTGGAGCTGTCCATCATCAGTGTCTCATAAATAGTGATTAATATCTCTCTCTCTCTTATATATATATATATATATATATATATATATATATATATATATATATATATATATATATATATATATTGAAGTTATCAAGTATTTTGGGCAATAGGTTGCATCAAGACTGGGCTGGGTAATTGTAGACAAAGAAAAGCCAAGACAGATAGCCCAAGTAATTGAGAGGCAAATGTTTAAATGACTGGGGCACGGGTAAATGGCAGGAGTATGAATGACTCTCTTATTGGACACATACTTGTCAGGTTAGTTTTTGGAAAGGCATGCCTGCCTAGAGTCTTAGGCATGCTGATCAAGAATTTAAAAAAGAGGCAAACAAGGCACACCCGCCTATGGTCTTAAGAAGGTTGACCAAGAATTTAAAATTGACATAGGACCATAAATTTGCTTGAAATAACAGGCAAAACAATTGTTTAAAGCCATTTTTATCTTTCAAAGAGTACCTATTCGTTGCCTAAGCTATATATATATATATATAACTAAAGGTTGGACCTCTGAGACATAGTTAGGTTAGCTCTTGGGATCAATAATATCCATAAATTAATTAACTGATTAATGTGATGATAGCTGAACTTTATTGTTTAATGTAACTCTTATCACATAACCAATTACAAAAATTTGTTGAAGCTGATATGCATTGAAGATAATTTAGTTGTATTTTCTTTCAGTGTAATCATTAATGACTTCTATGTTCTCAAGATTTGGTTTATGTTTTTTTTTACTAGAATTTTATAGTCTTGTTTAGTTTTATTTTCATTATTTTCTTCTTTTTTTGCATCATTATCTTTTCTTTTGTGATGCTAATTTTGTTGTTTATGTCTTATTGACTCCATAATGCAATAATTGATTATTTCCATTTTCTAGCATCAAATAATTTTACAAATTTAATTTACGAATTTTATGAAGTTAGATGAATATTACTTAGAGCTACAAGTTCCATCTTCTAAACATCAATCTTCTAAACTTGGCAAAGGGGCCAGTTGACAAATTACGAGAATTAACTGAAACTGTATTCTCATTTTTCTTTGTTTGTACTATTGTCATTTTAAAACGATTTCTTATACTTTGTACCAAGGCTGTATCCAGAAAAAAAAGGGGGGGGGGGTATTGGAATTGAACTACCTGCCCCCTGAAGTTTTTGTCCAACTGGTAAAAGTACCAAAAATGCATATAAACAAATTTTTTATATTGCAGCAAGGAATCTCATCTTCAAAACGTCATTGAACCTGATCAATTTTAATTTTTTTTTTTGCATTATTATCTTTATATATTTAAACAGATACTTAATACTTAGTGTATTGTAATCAATACTACTTACAGCTAGGAGTCTCAGCTTCAAAACGTCGCTGAACCTGATCAAATGTGAATTTTACAAAGGAATCATACTGCTCAGCCAATTTGGTCACTAAAACCTGGTCATAAGCTTCACGGATTTCTTCTTCTCGCTCGCGTATCATCCTCTCACAAATCATTGTCACCTAAAACACAACAGAAAGTCTAATTTTACCTTACAATATTTTGTATCACAATTTCAAAAATAATCTCCTTAAAAACATAGCTAAACACCAATGAGATGGGACACCTATGTATGTTTAGCAGTAAAAAAAAAAAAAAAAAAAAAAAAAAAAAAAAAAAAAAAAAAAAGAAGGAAAATTAGATCTTACAAAATACCACTTGAGAAAGCAAATTTTTTGAATATTTTATTCAGCCCAACTTACAAATTTTAGTAATAATTCTAATTTAATTTTTAAATCATTAGTTTAAAGGTACTTAAATTCAAAGCTTTTTTGGGGGGCAAACATTAAGCAGGGTTATACATATGGGTAATTGAGGGGTTGGTAGACTTTTTTTTTTTACTATTTCAAGTAAAAAAAAAAAAAAAATAAAGTCAAGGTGAAATAATCACATATTAGTTTTACAATTTGTTCTATCCAAAGAACTTGCACACCATCTCAAAATGTAGTTGCAACTACACCAAGAATATCTACTCTTACTTAGATGTCCCATTGGCATAATGTAAATGATTGACTGCATGGGTTATTCTACCTGCATAGACTATATGAGCAATACAAATATAAAAGATATGTTGGCTGTATGCATGCTTCCCACAAAGACACATGAACATTGCTTAAAATGGCCTTCTTAGACATTTATAATGTTATATCTGCGCCCCTTCCCCTCCATACGCATGTGCATACAATCCCAAAAATGTACACAGGTACACGCTTTAGGAAGGGAGGGTGGATATTCTTTTTCTAAGGAGGAGGGGCTTGTGACTTAAAAAAACATATTTGAGGCGAATGTTTCCATGAGATACCCTTCAAATTGATCTCAAGAGGAGGTTCTAGCTACAAATGTACAGGCATTCATAATAATACCAAGCTCTGCAAGAAAATAAAAACTAGCAAGTAAAAAAGCATCCTGAAAGTAAGACTCTTCATTTAGACTTAAATCATAATTAGACACTAAGACAATAATTAGATTCTAATTAGACAAATCAGTTTATAAAATTTCATTGGCATTGTACAAAAGCTTCCCAAGTTAGTGGAAAACAGTTGAACTCCACTTTAAAATGGATTTATTTCATATCCACCTGATGAGCTATTTTTACTGATATCACTGTTTGCTGATCAAACATGGCAAATATACAAATACACTGCAAGGTCTGATACCAACAAGATCAGAAATATTGAACTGATTACTTGAAGAACAGCTTTGCAAGATGCTGCATTTCCACTTAGAATGGTCTGATGAGGGAGGTTACCCCTGAAAACCCATTGATTGATTCATATAAAAGAAAGTTGGAAAGACCCAGTTCTAGAGAAGGAAGTGATATGAATGGGTGACAATAGGCACACTATGTCCTATTTCTTTTTCCAGCCTGGAGCCTTCAAAATTTATTCAGATTACTATGAGTAATCCCATGAACAATTTATCAGAAGAGCCTTAGACCTAATTTGTTCTAAATCAACAGATATTAAATCTTAGGAGAGTGAATAAGGAAAAATAAATAAAAATTCCTATTTACAAGTATTTTTGTATTCTTTGAACATTAACACCTGGGATCTCTCCATGAGTTCTCTTTTGGCTTTGAGAAACTGTTTCAACAGCTTTTGAGACTTCTTTTCCCCATCTTCCTACAATTCCCCATATAGGTAAAGATGGTTGGTAAAAAGGTGAGTAACAAGCAAAATTATCCCATGGCCACTGATCAAAATGCATAATCAACATCTGAGCGTCATTCCTGTCTTCTTTATATCTTTATTCTATTGTCTTGGTTTTTTTCCCTCTGTTTAAAAATTATTCAGAGCACATTCATTTTCTTTGGAAGGTTTACAACCAGTCTTGTAGATTTCTTTTGCAACCATGCTGCTGGTGTGGGAAAATACTATTGTGTTCTTCAAACCCTTTTTCTTTATCATCATTTCGATGATCTGATCATTTATTCATTCCAACTTTATGAAAATGGACTTATCATCCATGCTTTATTATACATATCCTGTAAAGATTTTCTGATTAAAGTCCCAGAATTTCCATATCACAGTATAACATCAATCATCCTCTTCTAGTACCAAATCTAGTATCAAGTTTTCCATTCTTTCAAGTCCCAATTCTGCAAATTTCTTCTTTTGTCTCTCCACTTTTGTTCTTTGGAGGTTAGATATGTTTTCTACAAGGGTGCCTTTGGAATCAAACATGTAGATTTTTCTTGTATAGCTTCCTTTCTTTCATTGTTCCACCAAACTTAATTTAAATGTTTGTAATGCAGCTTGGCTTGAAAATAATTCAGTCCTCTATTAAATTTGATCCAACTTTGAACAACTAAAATTTTGACTGAAACATAGGCCAGCCTCTTTAATTTGCTAGATTAAATTGGACCAGATTTAGTTTCTTTTAATATTGTCAGTTGTTGATACTACAATTTTAATTTAGAGGGTTAGCTGAGGCTAGATTAGTACAATCTCACCAATTATAAAAAGCATTTGGCTCACATATTTCCCCTACAGGATAATCCCTGAAAGAGTATAATATTGTAATTGTGAATTTATGTCTTTTGAATAAATTTTAGAAGAGTTCAAGAATCAACTTGGTCATGATTTCCATCATAATTCAGAACCCAAAAATAAGAGCTGAAAAAGCAAGATAGTGACAAGACGCAAATACCAAATTTATGACCTATCTTGAAACTAAATTAAAAATTTATATCCACAAAAAACATTTTTTTCAAACTTGAATTCATGTATCTAGAGCCATTAGGAATTGAAAATGTTTATATAATCTTATTACACTTAAAATGGACAACATTATCAGTCTCATGACTATTCACAGTCCATCTCAAAGTATCCTACATATATACAAGTAAAGAAAAAGAGGACACAGAGACAGTATAATAAAACTTGACAATAAACTTTAAGAGCAAGCATACCTGTTTCAATGTAAATAGTGGTTTATCTTTTTGAAGAGAATATCCATTTGGGGGTGATGGAGATCTTGGCAATGAAGCTGGGCTTGAAGGTCCTGATTCACACATTGCATCACCTTCACTGTGAGACTTCTCATAAGATAGCTGTTTCCTTCTCTGAAGTCTCTTTACTTCTTCACGGACACTTGCTAGTAACTGATCTAAGATGAGACAGAACAATTGCATTGTCAAACATTTCAAAGTAAGAGTTCCAAAACTCTTTATTTGTATGGTTTAACAGGCATGGGCAAATAATCTTTTTTCTGCGGGGGGGGGGGGGGGACAAACATGTAATAAGGAAATGATGGAATGTATGGAATACATAAGGAATAGTAAAAGCATCTGGTTATTTGGGGGAGAGAACAATACAGCCCCCCCCCTACATGTGTTAATATAGTACACACATAAATCAGGGCATTTCCTTTAAAATACCGGATTTTTTAGAATAAAGATCCACACAAGAATAATTTTCTGCCATCCCTGAAATTTTGGGTGCATGAACTTATGTAATCACTTCAATTGTGATTTTTGACATAACAATACAACATCCTTAATTCCTGTAGTTACTGATGCTCAACAATTTACCTTTTCTCTCAAAATGAGTCACAGTATTTCCTGAAAATCTCAATGCTTTCTCTCAGACTTAAAATTAAAATAAGAAATTTTTCAGAACTGAACTTAGAAAATGCATCATGAATATTTGGCATTTTCAGCCATTAGTAAGTAAAACCAGGAAGCACTAAGCACTAACTTCTTTTCTAAATTAATTTATAATCATGTCAAAACAAGGGAAAATAAAATATTTTGTATAAAAATTGCAAGAAAACAAATGTCTGAATGACAAAACAAATCCAAATAATTGACTGGTAACATTATTTAGTCACAGCTAAATGCCTCTTTACACCCAAAAATTTCAATTTTTAGATATGCTGGCACTCAAAACCATACCAAATTTCTCTTTCAATAGGCTTTCTTGTCTCTGCTTCTAGGCCTATGTTCCCCTAGGCTGATATTCTATGATTATATATCTCTCAGCTGTTTTATTACTAGGTAACTGAGATTACAAACATCAATTAATATTGATGTGATGATGAATGGAATTAACAATTGTGATATTTGTGGCTTTTCAAAAAACTAGAATTGCATTAAGAATTGAGTAAATTTTCCTAGTTCTTGAAACCATTTCAGCATAATTTGGCTTTTCAAAGAAAAAAACATTACACCCTTTCTTTGTAAATAGAGCTAGACCCCGGCGACGCGCCGGCAGATTTTCCGAACGCCGCCGACGAGAGGCCCGGTCGACCGCCAGCCGGTAGAGGCGGCGGCGTTCGGTCGACTTTAAATTAATTTTGCGGCAATTCTTTATTGCGTCACCGGCAAAGTCGGAGCTTTTCCTTCTCGTGTGGTTTAGTATTTCGATTTTCCTGATTAGAAATCAAGCAGGACTTGCCCTATCCCCAAATTTTCGGGTGTTTCCTCAAAAATCTATGCATCAAAACGAAAAAAATTTGGTTCCCCGAATCCCCCAAAATCACGCAATCACGGTGCCACCCCTATCGATTTATCACGGTGTCACGGTGCCACCCCTAGCGATTTATCACGAGTGACTTTCCCTGCTAAATATTACTTTGCATACCATAATTCTTCACTACTCTCTTGTTCGTTAATTTTCGTCTCTTTTGTTACTTTGCATAAAAATCAGACAGATGCAATATGCAGTTGCAAATATTGCAATATACACAGTTCTTCATATGCTGACAAAAAAAAGTATCGTCTTTATGAAATGAGTTTAAATTATTGCTAATGCGGTATCCCAATTGCTATTTCTTACATCACTCGTAGTCAAGAGTTTTATTTTCAAATTGAATAGAATTATAGAACGAATTTACTACTATACAGCTTCAGCCTTCAGTTGGATTTTGAAATTGACAGCAGACAGATTGTTTCTTCAGCTGAATTGTAAGTTTGCTTTTTTTTGGCTGTTTTTAGATAAGGTTTTCTTAATGTTTAATACTCAATTGTTGAACACATGATGGAAAATACAATCTTCTTTCTGAAGCTTTTTACCCCCCCCCCCCAAAGAAAAGAACCTTCTGTTGAGACAAAATTTAGCTACAGACTAAGCTATGTACAAGGTTGGGGAATTGAAGATTGAAAAGATTCAACTTCAGTTGGATTTTGAAATTGACAGCTGACAGATTGTTTATACAGCTGAATTGTAACTTTGCAGATTTTTTTTTTTTTGCTGTTTTTAGATAAGATTTTCTTAATGTTTAATACTCAATTGTTGAACCCTGATAGAAAATACTACCTTCTTTCTGAAACATTTTTAACCCCCCCCCCAAAAAAAAAGAACCTTCTGTTGAGACAAAATTTAGCTATAGACTAAGCTATGTACAAGCTTGGGGAATTAAAGATTGAAACGGAAGTTACCCCAAAAATATGATTCATAAATAAATTGTAAACTATTGCCTATAGGTGGGGGGGGATAGGGGGCTATCATTTTAAAATGATAATGCCACATTGTTTTATTGAAAGCAGGGATGCCAAAAAGATAATTATTTTTTTCATTTAAAGTGGAGACAGAAGAAAATGACATCAAATTCCCTGGGAAACCATTGAAATATTTTGATAGACCCAGGGCCCCTCATTGGGACTTTTTCATTGTCTTGGATATTTTGCGATTTCTCATAGGCTACTGAGTTAATTTTGCTTTTGTGTGTACTCCCTTTTAATTATATTCTTTAGTTATTACTGAATTTCACGGCAAATCTATGACTCAGTTTTCCAGTAATTTGAGGTGTATCTGAATAATTTCGACAGTTTTGTTGTTGTCTTCGTACCCCTTTACTCATATCCTTAATTTTTTTTTCAAGGAACACTAAGCTGTTTAACGTTATTTTGCGTGGTTGTTTGAACCATATCGTGACCTAGTTAATTATTAAGTAAATTATTTTTCTAATGTAAAGCTAAGACGGTATTCTATCAAGGTGGTATCCAGAGGGGGGGGGGGGTAGGGAGGTATTACATTTAAATGATAATATCTCGAAATTTTTTTATTGAAAGCAGGGATGCCAAAAAGTTAGTTTTTTAAATTTAAAGCAGAGACGGCATCCTATCAAGGTGGTATTCAGAGGGGGAGGGGGGTAGTAAGCTATCATATTTAAATGATAATATCTCGATTTTTTTTTAAAGTCGTGGTTCCGATTAGTTGATTATTTGTTGTATTTAAATCAGAGTCAGCATCCTATCAAGATGGTTTCCAGAGGGGGGGGGCATAATGATTTATTACAATTAATGGATAACGCATAGATTTTTTTTTTTGAAACCAAGGACTCCAAAAAGTTGAAAAGTTGACAAAAATTAACAAGATTTTCGTGAGTTATACTTGATACAGCACTTTTATAGTTTTGTCGTCCAAAGGGAAAGTGACATATGCGTCCAACCCGTTTATTTCTTATTGATGAAACGGGTTTACTTTGAAAACATTCATTCATAAGTAGCAGGCAGATTCACACAAAAACGAATTGATATGACGAAAGCGATATCGACATCCCCACCTAACGTTGCGCTCGAGTGACAATGGCAACCTTTCTCCAGTGCAGTTACATTAAAAGGCCAGGTCGTAATAAAAGCTTTCAATATGGGGGGTTCAAGGAGGAGTCTTTGACAGTCTTATGACCTCAGGGCATGGGCACCCATATGGGGGAAGGGGGGCAGGGGGGGGGCTCCCGCCCGGCTGAATGATGCTGCCTTATTTTTATATTTTTGTTCTGAGATTTCTATTATATAGCATAAAAGTGCCAATTAGACGAGGTTTGCCCCCCCCCCCCTTGGAATTCAGTTTACGGGCGCCCATGCCTCAGGGTAATAGATGTTGCAACGTTCTTACGCATCTACAGTAGTTTAAAAAATTCGATCACCCCAAAAATGATTACCAAAAATATGCACAAATATAACATGTAACATTTGGAATATTATAACACTTTTTTTAAAGCTTTGAAGAAAAGCAAAAAAGGCTAAATACCCGTAACTACGCTTGAAAGCTATTTTAAAAAGAAACTCTTTGGAGATTCCCATGAATATGACCATAGCAGAAGCTTTGAGCCTGGGTGGGGATCAAAGAGGAGTCTGAGTATTTTGACCACAGGTGACTTATTGTTGCGATTTTTTTAAATTTGCTAATTTTTGTGAGCATTTGGAAATCAAAACTTAAACTCAATAGCTGATACTAAGTGTCCTGACATTTTGCTTGGATTAAAAGTGACGAACTAGAAAGAAAATCTCAACATCTTCCTGGAGCTACTTCAGTCTGCATATTATTTCATTTAATTACATTTAAGACAGATGAGCTTTTCATTTTTTACCTAAGAAAATAGCTGGCACTTCATTTTTTTTCATACCAAATAAACCATTAAGTGTTGTTTGTTTCATTGTAATTGAAGTGTTCTCATGTGAAGTGTTCATCATGTATTTTCAATTTGATAAATTTACTCCTTTTAGATACAGTTTATAATTTGACTGATATTAGGTATTTATGAGTTTATAATTTGGAATGAATCCCCAAAAGAAAAAATTAATAATATCCAAAACAGCAGCCAAAAGCAATAAAAAAGCAGCAGTTCAGCCTTAGCCTACATGACATATATTCTATAAAGAATCCAAATAAAACTTTCAAATGCATTTTTTTAAATTGTTATTAAAAACCAGTTTTAATACAAGAAGGCTTTTTAGGAATCCAAAAGAGCAAAAAAAAAAAAAAAAACAATCAATATCAAATTCGCCCATTTCAACTCTTTTAAAGGTTACAAAATAGATGTAGGCCAAGGGCATTATGAAAAAATTAAGCTTCTAAGTTCAAAGTTATATTCAAAGTTTTTACCCAGATAACTGACGAATTTTGTGATATGGTATTTGAAGTTTTGTATGCAGTAATGCTCAATGAAACAAAACTACTAATTTTGATAATTATTTATGTTAAGAATACATAGCTAATATATACTTCAAATACTCGTATTATGCAAGGGTTCTGAAACGCCACAGCCATTTCGTTTCAACCAGATTTCTACTTCTCTTGATGAATAACAAAGAAGACCAGTTTCCAGCCAGCAACTCTTGAACTTTTGAACTCATGAATAGGCTCGAATCTGTTGTAAATTTAAGCTGTGATTTGAGAAAGACTGATGAAAACAATAATGTTTGCAGTCAACATTGATCGCGCCGGCGGCACACCGCCGACATTTTACCAGCGGCGCGGCGGCGGCGCGATGTTTTGGCCCTCCGCCGCCGCCGGTCTTCCCTCATCGGCGCGGGGCCAGGGTCTAAATAGAGCTATTACAAGGAATATCTGAGACTACATAATCAAAATTTTATGCTGTATTTGCATGCAGCACAACTGCTGTAACAGCTGTCTTATTATGACACAGGTTAATTGAATAACAAGAGTATGATTGCTATTGCTTGACAATACTTGTATTTTGTTAGTTTGTTTTTATAGATCAGTATTACTTACAGAAATTTCCTGCAACTATGGAATTTAATGTTCTGCATATTGCTAATTGAACTGGATTTTTTGTAAGACAATTTTTTAGCTTTGCTTAATTAAAAATGCATGCTTTCCCTAATCCCTCAATGAAGCTATATGATATCTTTATTCAGTTTTGAGCATAATATCTTTTTTACTTCATTGAATTTTCCTGATTTATTGTGTTCACTCTTAGAATGGTTTTCATTTATTTCTATTTATTTATTTCATTCAATAAAGGAGGAAGCCATATGCTTGTCGCATAACAAACACAAAAAATAACAGCTCAAACAGCAACACTACAAAACACAAAGCGAAAAATAAAACAAAAAAATATTCATCAGTAAAAAACAACTATGCAACAACAATATTACAGAAACTGTTTTTCATGGAACTCGGTTTCAAGAAGAGCACTCTTAAATGATTGCACTTTTTGCATAGAAACTATGGTATCAGGTAAACTATTCCAAAGTTTTGTTGCACAGTTAACAAAGCTACATTGACCTATTTTCTTGTGCACAAGTGGCTGATACAGTTTATAGAGTTTTGTCAAGTGGCTGAGTAATGACTAAGTTTGAAGAAATCAGCCCAGTCCACATTATTGACACCCTTCATAATACAGAATGTATTGATCTGGTCAATCCTATCTCGCCAAAACTCCAGAGGAGGAAGTCCCAAACACTCCAGTCAATGCTGATATGGTAAATGGCTCAAATATGGCACAAATTTTGATGCCCAATGTTGAACCCTTTCAATTTGCTGCAAGTCACATTTCCATGTAGGATACCACACAGAGGAACAATATTTTACCACTGGGCATACTATTGTCTTGTATAGTGTCATAGAAGTGTGAAGATTAAATTTCCTGAAACTTCTCTTAATCTGAAGCAGACTGTAATTAGGATTTCGTGAAAATTTTGACACATGCTTGTGGAACTTCAACTGGTTATCAAAGCGGATACCTAAATCCATTACTGAATCTGCAGATGAAATAGGTATATCACCAAGAAAATACTGTTAACTTAAGCTTTTCCAAAAGTAATGAAGTACGAAACATTTTTGATGGTTTACAAACATGGAGTTCAATTTACATCAATCATTTAAGGCATTCAGATCCTCTTGAATAAGGGCGACGTCTGCCAGGAAGGTAACACTTTTATACAGTTTTATATCATCTGCAAACAGTTTGACAGTGGAGTGACGAAATACATTAGGCAAATTGTTGAGAAACAAACAAAATAACACTGGGCCCAAACTACTACCCTGTGGCACACCACTCAAAATTGGACTCTCACTTGAAAGTGCACTACCAACTATAACTTGCTGGGAATGGCCTGATAAATAATCAGTAATCCATGTTAAAGTTCTACTGCCTAGCTTATACTTTTCACATTTTTCAAGCAACAAAGTAATTGAAACTTTGTCAAATGCTTTACCGAAGTCAATATACAAGCAATCAAACTTTGAACTGAAGATGCCATAACTTATTTTGGTTGAAGTTATCCTGTATCTGATAAACAATAATCTTTTCAAGAACTCTCAAAAATACTGAGGTGTTTGAAATTGGACAATAATTTCCAAATTGGGATTTAGATCCTCCTTTGTGGAGTGGCTTTACAACTGCTTTTTCCACACTGTAGGGCATTTACCACTCAATAGACAGTGGTTAAACAAAAACGCAAAAGGTTCATTTAAACACATGGCTGTCTTCTGAAGAAAAGTGTTAGAAATACCATCTATATCTGGAGCTTTATTAACAGAAAGGTCACAGAGAATTTTTAAAACCTACTCTGAAGAAATATCAGAGTCATCAAAAGACACATTGTCTGCTGAAACAAATTCAGCAAAATGGGACAGACTGCATGCATGGACATCATTGCGATTTACAAAAACTGAGGAAAACAATTGATTAAACACATCAGCCTTTTTCTGATTATCACTTATTAATTAACTTGTAGCTGGGTCATCAAAAATGCACAAATCAGTTGAGGAGTCAGTCTTATTTCTATTAACATACTTCCAAAACTTCTTTGGACACCCTTGAGTATTAGTGATGATTGACATTTTGAGTGATTCCCAGTTAACACATAGAGAACGAGTGGCGCGATTCCAAACCTTTTTATACAAACACACCACGTGTCTTAATTTTTTTCCAACATATAATGTCTACATTGTCTATTTTTATCACTAATAGCATCAAGTACAAATTTTGGCAGTTGTCTTCTTTTTCTTGAACCTTCTTTTATGTAATAACATGGAACAAACCTATCACATGCATCTTTTATAGCCTCTCAGATGAACTCAAAAGCAACATCCACATTCATAGACTGAAGCTCCTCAACAATAGAAATGGAATGGATAAAGTCTTGAATTTCATTGTAACAGCCCTTGCTATAATCATAATAAAATTTAGAACCAGAGTTCATCACTGCACTTACATTCATTGATAGAGACATAACTACATGGTCATTTTCACCTAGAAGTGGCAGCATCTTAAGGTCTAGTATGTCATCTGGAGATTTCATGATAAAAAAATCTAGTACATGGGGAGTGGAATTGCTTCTGAGTCTTGTGGGATCCACAACATGCTGGTGCAGAAAGCTGTCCTGTAAGGTTTGCACAAGCTTAAAAGCAAAAGCGTGGTCTGTCCCTGATGTAGCTTGGGATAACCAGTCAATATTGGGTGCATTAAAGTCACCAAGAACAAGAATTTTTGAGGAAACAGATGAAAGGTACAACAGATAACTCCGCAGGCAATCATCATTTAACATACTAAATTCATTTTTGGATGGGCTTCAATATATGCCTACAATCCTCACATTTTGGAATACCCCTGGCAAATTAATTTCCACAATAATTACTTACTTAATTCCATAGTAAACAAAACATCAACTTCTGCATATTTCAATTTAGATGATGACAAAATATAAATACAAATTGCCCTTTTTGAATGCTTGTTGTACAAGATATTATAGCCACTCAGTTGAAAGAAATGTGCTTTGGGGTTGAGGCAGTGCTTTGGAAGCACCTCAGTCATGATAACTATGTCAGGTTTCTGTGAATTTACCAAAGAATAAAGTTTGTCAAGTTTGTTTGAAAGTACATCAGCATTTGTATACAACACAGAAATATTATTCTTCCATTTCATGCCTGGAGAGGGCTACTTGTCCCTAATTTTTCTTTGAAACACATTACCTTCTAACTGTCTATTTATACTGGTTACATTGTTGGGTAAAACATTTAATGTTACATTGCAGCTGGAAGGGCTGCACAAATCTGACCATTTTTTGGAGCTACATATAACCAAATCAGCTTTGCCCTGTGCACACCTGACCTGCAACTACTCATATAACTTTGCTCTGATGGTAGTCTTGGAGACATCCTTTTGGAACTGAATTGTACCTGACCCTTTTCTTTTGTAAGACTTTTGTAGAATTTGCTTCTTAGTCTTGAAATCTGGGACTGAGAATAATATGGGAACAGGCCTTTTTTTGGTAATGGTGGTTACATCTTGGATTTGCTGACTCCTCAGACAATGGACATTAGAGACGCTTATGTTTGGGAGCCCATTATCACTCACAAGATATTTTTTGATACAGAGTTCATCATTTGTCTGAGGGGGGACACCAAAAACACTAATATTTAGCTTGCAATGCTGACGGTCTCTATCATCTGCAATCATCTGTTTAACTTTGGTTTCAAGCTGCATCTCAAGGTGGTTAGCTGTTCCCAAAGTTCAGAAAATGCTTCTTTCACTTCATCTTTAATTTTGGTGTCCAGTTCATTTACTCCACTAAGAGTTGACCAGAATGGTTCAAGAGTCTTGTCCATAAGTTTTTGAATATTGTCCAAAGACTGTCACTTGTGGGTTACCTTTGCAAATTGGGCATTTCCACTCACAGCTTACTCGCCATGTCATTTTAGTTAGTAGAGAGTATTCAGCCTCTGATATTTCTAGACAATTAATAAAAAAAAACTTTCCGAAAACTAAGTTTTTCAAAGAAAAGTAGAGGTCATTTTAAACTAGGGATCAGCAGATTCAAATACCTGTTAAAATTCAAAGTAAAAACGACCAGAAATTACTATTAAAGAATAAACGAAACCCAAAACGAACAGAAATTAAATTAACAATCATAACAAAAAACATACAACAAGTAATAATATAAATGAATAAATAGATCTTAAAGTGAGTGATGCTGAGATTGAATATGAAAATCAGGCTTAAAACAAAAAAAAATATTTTGCTATTTAAGTATAAATGAAACTTAAAACAAACAGAAATTAAATAAACAATCAATGCATACAATATATATTTAGATAAATGAATAAATAAATCTTAAAACAAGTGAAACTTAAATTGAATATGCAAATAAAGTTTGAATCAAATAAAAATAACTACAAACAAGAGTTTGGGTATCACCTCACTGCAGAAGCCTAAAACCTACTGCATCATTGACACCTTACAGAAAACTATATGAGTCTTGAAGTCTTGGAAAGTATAAACAAAATCAAACTGAATATTAGACATATAATAATATTAATTGTTGAAAGATCCATCAGTTCAAGATTTTTTTTCACTATAGTTTTTATTTCATTTTCAATGCTGTAAGAACTGGAAAAGAAAAAAATTTTAATATACAAGTAATTCGTTTTCAGTGAAGTACCAATAACACAGAAGGCTTTACAGTTAAAGAAGGGAGCAGTATTCAAATTTTAAACTATATTTGTCTTGACCAATCTTCAAAAGAACTAATAAATAAAATATTATTTGTACAAAACTTCTTTTATACAATGCATGACATAATTGCAATACTATCAAGCATTGTTTTTGCTCTTTAAATTCAATGAAAATGTATTTTTTCAATATTTTTTAATTTCAATCTTATCACTGATATTGCCTGCACCCATCCCAGCTCTAAATGAACATTCCCATATCTGTTTAATGATACAGATAAAGATAGAAAAAACAACTAAAGATTAAAATGCTCTAACATAGGTGGAGCATGGCCCAAAATCAGTTGGGAATCACTCATTTAGAGTTTAGTCTTATTTCTATAGTTTATAAACCTAATGATATGTACACTAGCAAATCAAGTTATTCTTCTGACCAAATATCCTTAATTTAATTAACAACAGACATAGCTATACAGATGCATGGCAGCCTTGCAGAATATGGTTCCTAAGAAAACTCACTGTTTACAATTCTCTAACATGTTTCATATATTTAAACTATTTTTTTTAGATTGCTTCATTTGCCTATACAAGAAAGTTTTGCATATGACACTAAGTCTTCTGGGGTTGCAGGACAAGTTAATACATTTTTTAATGAATTAAAAAAATATTCCTTAATTATTTTGATCTACCAAACATATTAATGGATTTAATATGCACTAAGGCTTTACAACAAAAAAGCCCAAAAATATGAAAAAAAAATGAAGCAAGAGACCAACCTTTATAGCCATCAAATCTGATTTTTATAGTCCCTTGCTTGAAAGGGCTCTAATTGAAACAAAAATTTTGGCAAATTAGTAGTTTACAGCATAATCTAGCTAATATACACACTTGCAAATACAACACTTGTTGCTTTTTTATGCTCTTTCATAATTCAATAATTGCTTCTGGGGTATCTTGAGCCCTTAAAGGGGTCCGAAAAGTGTTTCATTTTGTAACCACACAAAGAAGTTATCAACACTAGTTAAGTTATTGAAAAGTGGTTAAAAACATCAATAGTTTATAAATATGTCGTTCAAGAGTAACATATTCCAAAAACACCTATTTATAACCACTGAAACCTCAATTATTAGACAGCTCTAATATAAACCATTTCCCTACCATTTCAAGTTTTTTGAACACCATTGACAAAAATAGCACTGAATTTTGTGATTTGAAACTTTGCTGTCAACAATTCAGGGTATATATCTGCACATTAAGGGGTGGATAAAATTTGCAGTGGGTAATGTAATTTAGCAAGGATGAAAGTGAAAACATAATTTGTTACTTTTTTATGCTCATTCATTATTCATATAAAATACCTTGCGTACCCCAAGGGCTCAAGATGCAATTAGCCCCAGAAGCAATTATTGAATTATGAAAGAGTGTAAAAAAGGATTCAAATGATGTTTTCACTTTCATCCTAGCTAAATTATGAAGCCAACTGCAAATTTACCCTTTTTTTGGGGGTTTCAGGTTCTTTTTAAAAATCCTTACAGATTTGTTTTCATAGTAATATTTCCCTTACAAGATTAATGAAAATCGTAATTAACATTTGTGAATCAACTATAAATGAAAAATTTTCCTCAGTAGGCAGTTTTTTTTATATAGAAGCCTAGAAAGTTTATAAACTGTTGGTCACTGTGGATTGTTTTAACTTTTGGGGCCCTACTAAAGACTCAAAATGTTATTTGCCCTGAAACAATAATTAAACTATGAAAAGAGCATAAAAAAGGCATCATATGATGAATTCATTTTCATCCTAGCTAGTTTATATCATTATCAAATCAGAAGATGGGTCTCTTTCAGCAAATTATGCAGTTTTCTAATATGAAGACAGCTGCATAATTACTGGTAGGAAAAATTCTCAATTTAACCTCAGTATACATAAGAAGTGAGAGGGGGTTTTTGACTGGCCTACCTGAACTCTTAAGATTTCAACAACTGTTGTAAATGTATCACAGTCATAGCCTATTGTTCCAATGGGAGGTAGCTGGGGATCAGCCATGACTACTAAAATAGACAATTCTGTATCTCTAGCTCTAACCTCTTGAAACACTTCAAAGTGGACATCCACCACATGGCTAATATGGGAGCAAAGTTCATTTGTGATGCCAATGGATGTTATAATTAGATTGAAAATGCAATTCTAGGCACATATAGGTATATTTGCACATTAGGGGAGTGGGTGTATATATTCTGTGAATATATAAGTTCTAAGAAATTCATCAATTTCTTAGAAAAACTGGAAAAACAAGGAAAGAAGTGAAGATAAAGGCTCCCCCCTGCAAAATGTTTTAGCCTAACTAGGACTATTCTGCATATTATGGAGTCATAATTGTCTTTGTAATATGTTTCCTGGTGTCCAACAGGACTCTTAGGCTTAAAATACTAGTTGGCTAATTTAAAGATTTGTATAGGCCTATAGCCTATATAGCCTACACTGTCAACTTAGCCAACTGGTGGCATCCTTTTCAAAGTGGATTTGATAAGAGCACTTATTCAACTTACCTTAAATTACCTTAAATCGCATCTTCTAGCGACTAAGGTTGCAGGAACCTGTAGATGTCGCCAGGTAGTATTGACAGGAGTTCGTTGCACAATTCATTAGTGGATCATCACATCCCACACGTATACAGGACAGTTGAATATCACACACTAATAGACCCTAGTGGTGGATGCAGGCTCATCCCACTGCGTCCTCCATGGCTTGTTCCTCCAGTCATGGTCAACGCCAGTCTTGAAGCTGTTAACTGAAGCTGCGGAAACAGTTGAATCGCTCAGTGAATTCCACAACGGAACAACGCGATTGGTGAAGAAGTTGTATTTCTCACGCTTTCTGCTGAATCTTTGGCGGAGTTTTATGGGGTTACCTCGCGCTCTGCTAGACTGGTCCTGTTCGAGAATGGGCTTGATAACACTGCTGTTCATCAATTTATATGCCAAAATTACGTCCCCCCTTTTTCTACGGTAGGTCAGAGTTTGCAAATCAAGCTTTTCTAGGCGTTGCTCATATGGGATTTGTTGGTTGGCACATGGGAGCCTAGTAGCTCTTCTCTGGACTTTTTCAAGCAACTCTGCATCGCATTTAAAGTGGGGGTTTGCAACTGCCATCCCAAACTCAAGATGAGGGCGGACAAGGGCTGTGTAAAGCTTCTTAATGACCCTGGGGTGGCGACTAGTCACTGATCGCTTGATTAGGCCTAGGATCTTGTTTGCCTTTGCGGCTTGAGTTCGGCAGTGACTATGGAACTTCAGCTTATTATCTATGATTACCCCGAGATCACGTTCTTCCTCTGCGCTTTGGATGGGTGTTATAGCACCAGTAGAGTCCAACATATGGTAGCTATGGCAAGTGTTGTTCAGTCCAAGATGTAAAACTTTACATTTGCTTGGGTTAAACTCTAGTGTCCAAGTTGAGGCCCATTGGCAGAGGTTTGTTAAGTCTTGTTGCAGGGCATTGCAGTCTTCGTCAGAAGCGGCAGGTCCAAAGAGTTTGGAATCGTCTGCATATAGTTCCAGCAGATTCTGGACAACCTCAGGAGCATCGTTAATGTAGAGGTTGAATAAAGTCGGGCCCAACTTAGTTCCCTGTGGCACACCACTTCTGACATTTACTGGTGCCGAGTACACGAGGTTTCCGTTGTGGTCGTAGACTGCAGCAATCTGGATTCTATCAGACAGAAAGCTATGGATCCACTGGGCTACGTCTACATCAATGTGATATGCTGACAGTTTAATCATCAGGTACCGGTGGGACATTTTATCGAAGGCTTTTGCCTGGTCCAGTAGGAACACGTCTACAGGGGATCCCGATTCGATAACCTCAGTGATTGATTCATAAGCTTGGATCAGGTTCGTTTCAATGGACATTCCTTTTCTAAAGCCATGTTGGCCGCTGTAAAGGAGACCATTCCTTGTCATGTGAGCTATAACGGCATCATTGACAATTCCTTCAATCAGCTTAGCAACGACTGAGGTAAGGCTTATGGGCCAGTAGTTCTCTGGCTGGCTTCTGGAACCTTTCTTAAATATTGGAGTTATTGTTGCTGTACGCCAATCAGGTGGTAGTTTCTTTGTCTTCAAAGACAGATTATACAAGGAGCAGAGCGGTTCGGTGACTATATCAGAGATTTCTTTGAGCAGCCTGGGATGGATGCCGTCTGGTCCTTTGGCTTTGTTAGGGTCCAGCTTTGATAGTCTTTTCTTAACCTCTTCAGTCGTGATGATGAGTTTCGGCATAAGATGTTCGATATGTCTGGGGTCAGGACATGAGGGTTCAGCTGATGAGTCTGAGGAGAAGTTCGAAGCGAAGGTAGTGTTAAGCAAGTTTGCTATAGCTTCTGGGTCTTCCAACTTTTTCCCTTCAGCGTTGAATAAGAATGGTATTGATTGCCTGTTCTTATCTTTCTTGGACACATACCTCCAAAATCGTTTAGGGTTTTCCTTTATACTAAAGGCTATCTTCTCCTCATATTCTGCCATAAAATACCTAGTTAGATGTCTCAACTTATTCCTGGCTCTGGCATAATGCTCCCAGTGTCGTGTGCATACACACTTCTTGTACTTCGAAAGTGCCTTTTTCTTCCTGTTCATGGCTCTTTTAATGGGTCGATCTATGTGAGGCAGTGTTCTAGGTGCCTTGACAAAAGACGTTGAAGTACAAAGCTGCTCAACATGGAGGACGGCGTTCTTGAAATTTAGCCAGGCTTGCTCTATATCATCACTGTTAGTCACTTGATCCCATGCAACCGCCTGTAGTATTTCCCTGACCCTGCTGTAGTCGGTATACGTTCGTTTGGTGCAGTTGTTTGGTGGTTGACTTATTAGCAAGTCATGGGAAATACAGAGGTGATCGCTAGCGCCAATGGGGGCAGGTAATCAGTATTCACTAGCAGTCCTGGGTTGTTAGTGATTGTCAAGTCTAGTAGAGATGGTATCTGGTTGTTTTTGTAACGGGTTGGCTGATCAATTAATTGGTACAGATTATTGTTGCCTAAATATTCCACAAACGGGTTAGTTGCAGTTGAACTTACTGTATTTGTGATGGGCTAGGTTCAATGCAAGGTTGGTTTTCAACACCTAGAGCAAAAGAAGCAGACTCAAGCCAAAATTAAGGAAAACATGTTTCATTATTAGCCTAAAGGTTAAAACCTGATTCAGCATAATTTTCTGTACCTTTGAGGAAAGAAGGAAGTCAACAGATTGGGGTAAATTTCTACCAAATCATATTATTGACTTATGCATAAAGTGAATATACCACTTGATGCCTTTTTTTATGCTGTTGACAAATGCAGTAATCATTTCTATTGGAAATGAATTTCAGCCCCCCCCCCCCCCTAGGGTAAAAAACATCTTTTCAGGAAAGGCCACTTTTCTTTGGCATTCCGGAAAAATAGCAATGGGTTTTTGGACCACCCCTTTTTACTACAACATGAAGCAATATGAGGGCAGTAACAAGAACCCCACCTTCTTGGTCAAATTTTCACCAATAATTTGTCAGCATAAATTGAACATGTGGTCTTTTATTTTGAAAAGAAATGGAAAAGAAAAATTATATTTAAATGTTTGTGATTTATAGAATAAACATCAAGCAATAAATTACATTTCTAGAATCAGAAGAAAATCAGCTTTCTGTTATTTTATGAATCAAACTGAAACACTAAAAGGATATATACATCAAAATAGATTAATTGGTATTTCCAAAAAGAGGTCCTTGCAGGTAAGTCAATAAACTAATAGTTTCAAGTAGTTGACCTAAAATAATCTGAATAATAACCATATTGATGCATAGCTTAGACTTTTAGCTATTCATTAATATACCCAATCCTTCTCAATTGGATACTGGTTTTTTACCCTATAGGCTATATGCCAATTTAGGGTATATATTTCTACAACCTAACCTAACCCTGAATTGGCATATATAGGGCAGGACTGAAATTCATTTCCAATAGAAATGATTAGGCCCTAATATATTCATAATCAACATAAAAAAAGGCATTGAATGGTGTAGGCCCTATTCACTTTATTCCTAAATCAATAATATGATTTGGTAGAAATTTACCCAGATTGGAACATGAATATAGGCTATCTTCTCACAGCATGATTTAAACCTTAACTTTATCCCAGAATGTTCACTATTCACAATACAAGTATTTTCAAGACAGCAAAAAGCCCCTTAGGCCTATCTAGAGTTTAACTGTAGCCTAAGACTCTTTCTGGCTGTATTAGGTAGGGAGGCTGTACTTGCAGCAACCATTATATTTGGGAAAAGTGTCAAATATGGAGCCAAATGGTACTAGGCCTACTCTTTTGTCATTACAAAGTGTTTGTGCATTTAAATACTTAATTTAGTGAGTTGGGCCTAAAGTTAGAACATTAGCCTACAAATGCTTAGTTCAGAATGAGAATCTTAAACCACAATTAACCAGACCTATCTACGGAACATGAGAAGCTAGGCTACCTTGTGTCATTTTAGGAACAGCTCCATTATATGCACTTGGTGCCTTCACAGGTGATTGCTGGGGAACAGGAATACATCTACGTCTTTTAGCAGACCTGGAGGGACTGTGCAAAGGGTCGAAATCTAAAGAACGTTTCAAAGTAACACAAGCCATTTATATACAAAACGATTGATTTCGATATCACAGAAAAATAATTTTCAAGAATAACTATATGCAATTTGACGTCCTTTCTTCTTGAAATCGATACGAATCGATCGTATCGTATTAGCGTATTAGTGCATCATCACTTCTGAGAAGTAAAGTTCATACCGACAGTAGGAAATTTATTTTTTATATGGCAAAACAGTGGTGGTCTTCACACTTTTGGCATCAGTGAGCTGTAAGATCTTAGAACAAAGATGAGTTAAAAAACGATAATCTTTGCAGAAAGATGTAAGATCTTAGTGCTAAAAAACGGGCCTTGTTTTACATTCCCAATTTTTTACTGGAGACTTCAGCAATTATCTCTTTCTTCTACAGATTGGGTTATTTTCGCTAATCATGTGCTAAACTTGCCTGTTGAATTAAAAAAAAAAAGACTGAACAAATGAGAATTGACTAGATTCAGACAAAAAATAGTAAACAATAGCCAAAGAAGCACAATTTGGCTACTTTCACTTTTTGGGCAGGCACAGTCCAAAAAAGCCTGGTATCATTTCCAGCCATTCAACACATTTTGCACTTATCAATCTGTATGTAGCCAAGACCGCATGTCCATTTGACGTAATACAGACGTATTGGAAAGCTACATGGGAGCCCATAGGCTGAATTTTAGGGGGGACTTACCTGGTCTGATTGGTACTTCCAGTACTGTATATTTGAAATCTAAAGACAAAATATCATAGGCAGCACGATAGCGCTGCTTAAGTAAATAGCGATGTGGGCACAACATATTGTTTTGTTTTTTAGACCAGGACACTCCTTATAGAAAGAAATATCATAGAAACTTCAAAAAGAGCTCGTGGAGGGCAACCAGCTCCCCCTTTCCGTCAATTACTTCCTCAAACACATCCAATAAAATTTTTCAGATATCCATTGTGTTCAGCGTATTTTATATGTCCGGAAATTATGAATTTGAGAATGACACCCCCCCCCCCCCACAAACCTCAGAGCAAGGATTGTAAGTTATGCCCAGGGGAGATATAAGGTTTTGCATAGAAAGGGTGGTCATATAAACCTCAAAAGGGGCTTATTTGATTGGTAATCAGAAGTTCTAAACTGGCCTTTTTAACAGTCAAAAGTGTTTGGAGGTCAACCAGTCCCCCCCCCGTACACCAACAATTTCCCAAAACACATTCAATCACGATTTTTTAGATAGCCATCTTATTCAGTGTATTTTAAAAGTTCGTAAATTATGTATTTGAGGATACCCCCCCCCCCTATATAGCCCTCGGGGCAAGGGTTGTAAGTAACGCCCTGGGGGTTTAAGGTTTTTTGTAGAAATGGTGGTCGTATAAACTTCAAAGAGGGCTCATTGGATTGGTAATCAGAAGTTATAGTGCTATTTTGAAGAGTCAAAGTGATCAGAAAGCAACCCCCCCCCACACACACACACACAAGCTGTATTTTCCCGAAACGCATCTGATAGAAATTTTAAGATAGCCATTTGTTGTCGTAGAAACTTCGAAAAGGGCTCAGTCGGCTGGTAATTGAAAGGGCTAGTGCCCTCTTTAATGGTCAAAAGTGATTGGAGGGCAACCATCCCCCCACGCCCATCATTTCCCCCAAATACTTCCAGCCAAAATTTCACGATAGTTATTTTGCTTCTCGTAGTTTAAAAGTCCACGAATTATGTCTTTGAGGATGAGAACTCCCTCACAGTCCTCAGGGCAAGGGTTGTAAGGTATGCCCCGAGCGGATTTAAGGTTCTTATGGAAGGATGGTTGTATAAACTTCTGAGGGGGCTCCTTGTATTGGAAATCAGAATTTGAAGAGTCAATTTTAAGAATCAAATTTATTGGAGGGCAGTTATACCCCAGCCCTACGTCATATTTTCCCCAAATGCATCCGATAGAAATTTTAAGATAGCCATTTGTTGAAAAATAGTCCAAAGATCTTATAACATGGCCTGTGAACTTTGTCTGTGAGGTGGTCTTGTGAACTTTAGAGGAGGCTCATTTGATTGGAAATGCATAGTTTTGATTCCATTTTAAGAGTCAAGCGTGATGGAGAGAAAATAGCCCCCCCTGATATCCTCTTTTCCCCAAATACATTCAATCGAAATTGTGAGATAGCAATTTTGTAATCAATAGTCCAAAGCGAATATAAAATGTCTTCAGTAATCAAATATAAGAAATATTTCGGCAGACGTTGAACTAAATCAAAACAAACTATGAGCATGTGGACTTTCAAAAAGGTGACAAAGCAATATCTTAAGAAACCCTTATATTATTAAGTTATATCTTTAAGAGTAAGTTGGGGGGGATTTTGAACTAGCCAGAAGGCACTATGTGTGTGCTTTTAGTACTACAACTACAATTACTGTGACTAATAACGCTAAGAGAATTAAGGTGAAACTTATAGGAAGTGTTTAGGGGGCGTTCGAATTAAACAAAAAAACTGTATACGTCAAGGTTTTCAATTCATATAAGCAATATCATAGACAGCACCACTCTATAATAGCTAGAAATATCATTGAAACATTTAAAGAAGCTAATTCGATTCAAAATTAAAAGTTCTAGGGTCCTTTCTAAGAGTAAAAAGAGACTGGAGGGCAATCAGCCTGTCTCTCAAGTCGATTTATTTCCCAAACACATCTGGTCAAAACTTTGAGACAATCCTATTGTTCAGCATAGTAAAACAGTTCAACAACTATATCTTAAGGGACATTGTGCATCTCAATCCCCCACAAGTATGCCAAACTTTGGATTCTTAAAGAAAAGAAAAAAAATAAAATATTTTTTTTTCATGAAAGTGACTTTGTCAATAAAAAACTAACAGAAATCTATCTAAAAAAAACTTTTCCCACTAAACAAGTTTTTCAAATAAAAGCAAAGAGCTCCATTAAGCCAAAAATGGGCTGAAATGAAGTCAAGTAATCATCCAAGCGTAAAACTACCACAAATCCCTATCAATAAATAAATGAAACCCAAAATGAACAGAAATTAGAATAAATAGCCAAGTGAAACTCGAAACCAGCAAAAATTAACATTAGTAGGGCAGATAACCCCCATGCCTTTTCAAGACCAGAACATAATTTGCGCTTTAGTGAAAACAAAATATGTTTAAATGTTTTCAATTTTTTTTACTTAAATAAGCTAAAAACTCTTGAAAAGGCATTGGGGTTGTCAGCCCTAGTAATGTTAATTTTTGCTTGTTTTGAGTTTGACTTGACTATTTATTATAATTTCTTTTCGTTTTAAGTTTCATTTCATTTTTGATAGTCATCTGTGGTAGTTTTACTCTTGGGAGATTATTTGACTTTATTTATGCTCATTTTTGGATTAATAGAGCTCTTTACTTTTTTTGAAAACTTATTCAGTGGAAAAAGTTTTCTAAATTAACACAAATATATGACACCGGCATTCATCTGGGGGGGGCTGGCCCCCCCCCTCTTTGCCTCCCTTATGGGCGTTCATGGAAAGCTAGTCAACCCTGAGGTTTAAGAAAACTGTTTTTTTCACCATAAAAGAGAAAAACAGGCTTTTATTTGGCTAGTTTTATTGACATTTGTTCCATGTAAAGGCTAAAGGAAAGCTGGCTATGGTGTAGTCACTATAAACAAGATAATTAATGTTACGGTCGTGAAGATATCACTTGTTTTACTTGTATTCCGACTTGTTTTATCACACTTGTCTTTGGAATTCCACATTCTCAAAAACAGACTTGTTTATAAACTTCTTATTTTTTCCTCACTGTACCCAAAGTCAATACGTAATACCTGGGTAATAAATACATCCCTTGCTTCTGTCAGCGTGGGCGATCTTTTGGAGAAATTAAATAAAAAACACAAGATTTTAAGTGTTTAAATAAAGTGCAGCATTAAAGCCTAAAACAATCAGAAATTACCTTAAACGGGACGTAGATTTACCGCTCATTCCTCAATCGTAATATTTGAAGAGTTGTTGACATAATATTGGTGGGAAACCAGCCGCAATATTTAATTTTTCCTCACTGTAGCCACAGTCAATAGGTAATACCTAGCTAATAAATTACATCCCTTGCTCCTGTCAGCGTGGGCGATCTTTTGGAGAATTTAAATAAAAACCACAAGATTTTTTGTGTGCAAGTAAAGTGCAGCATTAAAGCCGAAAACAGTTAGAAATAACCCTAAATGGGACATAGGTTTTACCGCTAATTCCTCAATCATAATATTTGAATAGTTGATGATGTAATGTTGGTGGGAAACCAACTGTAATATTTAATTTTTCCTTATTGTACCCACAGTCAATAGGTAATACATGGGTTATAAACTACATCCCTTGTTCCTGTCAGCGTGGGTGATCTTTTGGAGAAATTAATAAAAAAAAAATTTCCACAAAATAAGTTTTTCAAAGAAAAGTAAAGAAATGGAAGAAAAGGAAAGGAAAGGAAAAGTCGTCATCCTCAAAGACCTAATTTTCAGAACTTTCAACTATGTTGAACAAAATGGCTATTTAAATATTTTGATTGGATGCGTTTGGAGAAAAAGTGGGTGTGAGAGGGGGGTTAGTTGCCCTCCAATCACTTTCGACTATCAAAAAGGGCACTAGTCCTTTGAATTTTCAATCGAATGAGCCTTTTTTGAAGTTTCTACGACAACACTTTCTATAAAATCCTTGTATGCCCCTAAGGCATAACTCACAACCCTTGGCATGAGGACTGGGGAGAGTTTCCTCCTCAAAAACATAATTTCTATCTTGAAATCAACTACGCTGAACAAAATGGATATCTCAAAATTTTTATTGGATGTGTTTGGGGAAATGATGGGCGTGGAAGGGGGCTAGTTGCCTTCCAATCACTTTCGACTATTTAAAAGGGCACAATCCACTCCAATTTCCAATCGAATGAGCCCTTTTCGAAGTTTCTACGACAACTCCTTCCATACGAAGTGCCTTGGTCTAAGACCAAGAAACCAAAAAATAATAATACATTGTGCCAACATCATTCTTTGCTTAGGCAGCACTATTGCGCTGCCTATGATTAAACAAAAACACAAGATTTTTCAGGTGCAAGTAAAGTGCAGTATTAAATCCTAAAACAATCAAAAATTACCCTAAACAGGACATAGGCTTTACCCCTCATTCCTCAGTCTTAATATTTGAAGAGATATTGGCACTTCTCTATAAACTAAACATTTCATATGTTTTCATTGAGACGTTGATATTACTTTTGTTTTTTTAACTAATGCATCGTTGATAGTATATAGAGGGGTCTGTTGCATTATGATCGGTTGTATAGAGCATTTAGCAAGCCCCTTGAACAAAGCAGACAGCAGTCGGATCAGTCACAGGTTGATGTATATACTCCCTGTTTTTCTTTTATGAATGCCTTCAAAACCTGGTTGATCTCAAGAGCCTGTAACCAGGATTCTTGCTTTCTTAAGTAAGTCTTATGTGTCGACTGATAAAAAATGAGTACCTTTTTTCAAGTCCGGTGATTAGTGTCCTTCAGACTTTTGATCAAACGGTATCTGAATTGTCTTCTGAGCTATACCCTTTACCATTGAAAGATGTACCATTGGCAGGATTGTTCGACAAGAAAAAGTTGGAAAAGCCACTAGTGAATTATTGTTAGCTATAAAAAATATGTAAATTCCACTGACAATTTCTTGGTAGTTGTAGGTATAATTACCGGGAAAATAGACCACTCAGAATCTGACCAAGTTTTGCTTCAATAAGCGAGAAATGCATCCCAAAACTGTGTGGCTTGTGTTATTGTAGGGATGCAATCGAAAATTAGAGCACTAGTTTAAGGCTGGAGTTTTGGTTTGCTTACTTCATGGGAAAACCGTTCTCGGGATCTGCCTAGCAGCTTTTTTTCCATAATGAAACTATTTTTTTGTGTTCTTAAAAGGTCTGTGTCATCCTGACAATTATTTATAAGACTGGGAAGCTAACAAGTAAACGGGAGAAAGAATTCACCCTTCAACTCCCAAACCATAATGTTTAAGGAGTTGCAGGCGCTTCTAGATAAAATTTATATTTCTTAGTTTTTAAACAGGATAATTTTTATTTTTTTTTAAACCTTAGCAGCATTTGTTTTTACCGAGAGGGTCTGTTGTTTTATGATCAATTGTGTGGAGCACAAGCGACTCTTTCGAAAAAACCAGCAACAGTAGGGCCATACAGCAGCCAAAACATTGAAGCTTGATGCATCTAGTCACTTCAATTATCTTTCACAAAGACTTCAGGACCTGGTTGATCTTAAAGAGCCTATAACCAACATTTTTGCCATGCTGTTCGATTACTAGACGGAAAAACATTCTTTTAGTTGGCCTAGAAGCTTCAGTCCCATGACGAAATACTTTTTTGTGTTCCTAAGACTTCCTTTTCAACCTAACTACTTTTTTTCTTCTAAGTCTGGACAGCTTATAAGTGAAAGAAGAGATAGACCAAGGGCAAACACGACGGATGAGCTATTATTTCTTAATAATTTCTAGCCATGACAAACTACTTAACAGGGTCAAATCTAGCTTTTTTTTCATTCTTTTAAATTTCGATTGCCCGCAAACGAATAGACGGTCCTTCTTTTTTTTATCACTTTTCTTTTATAAAACATAAATGAAGAGAATATGTTTAATTTTAATATTTAAATTGCGAGTTTGTTTTTCGTTTAATTTTATTCCTAATATCACACCTATGAATCATTTGCAATCATTCATGGTTTCTTTTCTTTGGATTTTATTAACTTATATCCTAAGTATCATATTTAAAATTGAAAATATTGCTATTAAGAACTTTCAAAATTTTAGTTTGCTTATACTGTAAATTCAGAGTTAATGGCTTTGCATCTATTTCCTTAATACTCATTGAAATATTTATTTTCCAATCTGTCAGTGAAACATCAAATAACAATGGGGAAAAATACCCAATGTAATCACTTTGGGGCACTAAATAGTAAGAAATTACAAGCAGTGAAAGTTGTTTTCGACACAGCTATGGCAAATGGTGTCTAAAAGAACCTATTTTAGATTTTCAGGATGTGAGTTGAAGCTCCTTTGTGGCAATTATGGAACCTCTATATAACATTCGTCTGTTGTTGTTTTTTTTGTGCTGCGGTGGTGTAATGGGATTTATCTCTGCTTGGTAAAACAGGACCTGGGGTCAGTCTCAGCTGCCATAAACTGCTGCAGGGCTTGGAATATTATTCCACCAAACAACAATAACAAACTTCCGCTTAAGGGACAACCAGATCCACAGAGAACAGGTGCTGATAATCTGATATTTTGACGGTCAGTCTGTAGTGCTATCTGTGGTTGGGGGATTCATGTAATTAGATTATGTGAGAGCGTCTCCATAATAATAAAAACATACAGAAAAAGAAGAAGTTTTCTACCTATGGCTAGAGGTTCAGCTCAAAAGTTCGTCATAAATTCATTTGGAGCCCTTTTTGCGGGTGTATCTGCTGAATCATTAACGTGTATTATGATGTCGTGTACCATTATGAGTGCCTTCGATCCCTGGACTTTAGATCTCCGTAGCTTAACTACTGTCCAGTTCAATTGTTTTTCTCTCCGCAATCACAGCTGCACTGGTTTACTTCTTACTTCAATCACTTTTTACTGATTCACTGCATTATGATTTAAGGAAGTTGGGAATCCCTTAATGAATTTGATTTTTTGACAAAAATGGGCTTGTGGTATCTAGAGAGAAATTCATTTTTCAAAGTCTACTGGAAATTCTGCCTAATAATCTGACATTTGCTTTGCGTGCAAAAACTTTTATAACTGGGTCGTGCCAAAACTACGGTTATAACCATATTTGACGTGACAAAGATCGAATCAAATCAACTACCGCAATCCAAGGCCAGAACGCACTCTATATAAGTGGATTGACGTCAACTAAAAGTTTTTCCGAATGAATTATTGAGAAATAAAAGCAGATTAACAACTTAGAATTTTAATTCATGTTTTTAACCTTTAACTGGTCGGGTGCAGTAAAAATTTACCCGAGGCACTTTTGTTTTTGAGATTTCTCAGTGACCCCTGGGGCTACGTCATTGTGGTTCCGTATAATCTTCAAACACCCCACAAAGAATCTTTGGTGAGTCAGTCGACTTACTGCTTCCATCCAGAAAGGAGGTTAGGGAGTCTGAAATTGTTTTTAACACACCCGAACACTTACGTAACAAAAAAACTGAAAAGAGTCTGCGTCAAATATTTTGTAAAAAGGTTGATAGAGAGTCTGAATGGCCAAAATTCGATAGGGAGACAATAACTGCACTACTTCCATAATTTATCTATACCAATACTGAAGGTCTTGCAACTTTTTTAGTAGTAAATTTAGTGTTTCTGCTGTTCCAAAAGTATTTCTTGCCAAGAAGTGGAATATTTTAACCCTCCTCAGCCTTTCCATTTCATACCTTACTTGTCTAGCAAGTCAACAGCGGCGGATCCAGGCGGGGGGGGGGGGGGGGGGGGGCCGTGCGCCCCCCTCAAGATTTTCGGGCACCCTCTCATCCATTGTGAAAATGATCTTTTTTTGTGAATTATAAAACAAAGGCCGACGCTAAAAAAAAAAAAAATCGGATACCCTATAATTTTTTAATCTCTTTTTATAACATTATATAAAATTAAAATCCTACCCTGCCCCAAACAGGATTATGGGGTTTATTTTTGGGACGTGCTAAAAGAGCAAAACATTTTGTGAATGCTTACGAGAAACGCATGTCTTTGGGGAGTTGCGTGGGTGGTTAGATCCAACCGGCGGGAGGCTAGGCGCGAGCGACCCTGCCACTGCCTTCGGAGTATTTATGCTCCGTGTGTTAGACCAGTTAGACGGAAACGCATTTAAAATGGATCGGAAAAAAAATCAGGGCATGAATATAGAACAGAGAAGAAACAAAGAATGATGGCGGAAAGCCGTAAAGGATCGAGGGACATCTCTGATTATTTTGCCAAGAAAGATCAGATTAAAGGTAAGCTTTCAAAGATAGAACAATAAGGAAGGAGTGTCGTTTAAAGTGGGTATCAACACTTCTAATTTATAGCTTTATCCCATTGTCGGATAGCTTTCCTGATAAGGCTCATTCGTCAAGCTTCATCGCGTACCAGCTGCTTTTGTTGTTATATATTGCATACGGTCCCTCTTGTACAGTGTTCTTCGTATGCAATTTGTCCGAAGCGTTTGACCTGATTTTTACCAGCCCACTCGTCTCGCCTGACGGTTATGATATTGGCTTAAAGCAGTATTTTTACCGACACACTGTGTCAGCTCTGAAATTATCTATCAAATTCTTGCAGTTAAAGCTCTCTCTTTAGCCTTGTAAACTTCGGTGATAATTGTTTCGGGTTTCAGCTCTTGAAAAATATTTGTTAGCATATGTCGGGGGATCGGTTCTTGGGGTTGCAAATTAAATTAGTGATGTTTAGGGTGGTATTTTATTTTAAAGTCCGGGTATCCTAGAAATAGTTTTGGGGTATGAAAGTTCAAGATTGTTGGGGGAGTTTAAAGTTAATGTTGCTGATTCAGTTTATTTTCAAATTTAGTTCCAATTCTGCCTTCACCATGTTGAGAGTTAAATCTACTAAAGCAAGCCATTATACAAAGTGTATATACGTTTACAATAAATGTCTTGTGCATCCTTTAAAAGAGAAACTTTTTTTTGTTAGATGTTGAGACGACTGCAACTTCTGATGCCCACTCTGAGTCGACGGTCGGAATGCACAAAAACGCATTCAGCCAGGAGAACGAACTGTCACCAACAACTACGTCCACTTCACAGACGGCCTTCATAACAAACTTCGGTGAAACGACACACACTGATCAGCTGACTGAAGGATCAAGAAGCAGTACTCAAACCTTGGTGGTACATAGCCCAATACTGATTTCACAGTCCCCGCACCCGCAGCAGAATCAAAGCGCTATTTTTTCGCCTGAAACTGACTTCACGCCGTCGAATGACTTTGGTATTGCAGTAGCGCTGAAAGAGCGAAATCAGTTGTCTTCTGGCGAACTTATGTTTTTTATGAACGAAAGGTGGAAGCCGAAGGACCAATCTGATCTTCCAGTCTCGACACAAAAGAGAAAAGGTGGCGAAGTCAAGCGTCGCTTGAATACCGAACATCTTGCCCGGTATCCTTGGCTCGCAGTGAGTCGTCATCCAGACCACGAAGGCCTTTGGTGCAGTGTTTGTGTTTTGATGAGGGCCAACGAAAGCGGAGGAGGATGGTCGGCTTTATCTGGAGGCGGCGGAGGGCAAAAAATGGGAAAGTTGGTCTTGAAACCGCTAAAGGACTATTCGAAACTTACCGGGAAAGATGGTGCGCTGACAAACCCTGCTGAAGCACAGTTTCACAAACACTGCCAGGAAAAAGCTGCCGCGCTGCTAACAACGTTTCAGCGCGGTAGTCAAGATCAAGATATCAGGAATGCTCTGGACTGTGAAAGGGTCAAGCAAATACAGCAGAACCGTGCACTCTTGAGAACCGTTGTTGAAACTGTCAAGCTTTGCGGGGCACAGAATATCCCCCTTCGTGGCCACCGTGATGATGGCAAACTTGATATCCAAGACTCTTATGTCATTACAGCAGTAAACGACGGGAATTTCCACCACCTACTTCGGTATCGGATTCAGAGTGGAGACTCGCAACTTAAAAATTTACTTGAAAATGCACCGAGCAACGCCAAATATACGAGTAAACAGATCCAGAATGAACTGATTGGAACAATTGGGGACATGATACAAACCGAAGTAGTGAGAAAAGCAAACAAAGCAACGGTTTGGTGTCTTCTTGCGGACGAGTCAACAGACAGGCAGACCAGGGAGCTGATGGTCATTGTTTGTCGTTGTGTGTGTAAAACCGAGCAGGGATACGTGATTCGAGAAGATCCTTTTGCAGTTGTCGATGCCTTTCAAACCCTGTCAAGACTCGCTGGAGATGAGGAAAGTGACGACGGTAGAAGCATCGAAGAGAAGCTAGACGGCAAGAGCCTCGGGAAGCTGCTGTTGAGTGAGGTCAGGAAGTCAAATCTGGATTTGTCAAAGTACGTTGGTCAAGGATACGACAAAGCTGCTAGCATGGCAAGCTTGACAAATGGTGCTGCTGCTGAAGTTAAACGCCAGTGTGAACTGGCAGATTACTTCCACTGTGTGAGCCATGCCACAAATCTCTCATGTTCAAAGATAGTTTCAGTTCCCATTCTGCGCAATGCCCAAGACGTTGTTCGAGACACAATTTCTCACTTCAGCTCAAGTGCCAAGAGAACAAGACTTCTAAAAAGCATCTTATCGCGGACAAAGCTAAAACAGAGACACTCGTCAGTCTTTGTACCACGAGATTTGTAGAGAGACACGAAGCAATCAGCAGGTTTTGGGACTCCCTTCCGTCGATCGTTTCTGCTCTGCAGGAGATGGAAGGATGGCACGATCGAGAGGCAAGTAGCAGAGCTTATGCATTACGATCCTGCATTGAAAAATCAGATACACTCGTAGGACTGGTTTGCCTGAATTCGTTTTCGTCGATCATGAAACCTTTGGCCGAGTCACTACAACAGAAGGATGGTGACCTCGTGAGAGCCTTGTCCCTCATTAGCAGCGTGAAGGCAATGCTGGAAGATATGCGATCACATGCCGAAACCAAATTCAGACTGCTTTACGAAGATCTTCTGAAAATGGCCGAAAAGATTGATGCTACCATCAAGGTAACGGAGCCACGCATAGCTTCATGTTCTACATACCGGGCAGGGGTACCCAAGATGGATCCAGAAAGTCATTATAGGATGGCGGCATTTATTCCAGCCCTGGACGCCATGCTGCTTGATTTTACGGAGCGGTTCAGCTGCCATTTTACGAATGCTGCAAAACTTTCAGCTTTGATCCCGGCTGTGGTTAATGGCAAACGCTGGGAGGACGTTCAGCCAGGGTACGAAAAGTACAAGGAGCTGCTCGTGGGTACGGAGATAGACGTTAAAATCGAGTTCGAGATTTGGAACAAGTATTGGTCTAAGGAAACCGTGCAAAAACCGAAAACAGCTATTTCAGCGCTGAACAGTTGTCAGGAAAATGTATTTCCCAACATCTTCGCATTGTTGACAATTCTCGCGACGCTTCCTGTGTCAACCTGTGAAGCAGAACGAATGTTTTCAAAGGTTGACAGGACATGTTCATCAATACGAAGCACGATGACTGAAGAGAGGTTGGAGGCTCTACTACTCATGCAGACTTACAGAGACGAACTGCCGAAAACAGACGATGCTATCGATATGTTCGCTCTCAGAAAAGCTCACCGATTGAGTTTAGTTGTGTAGTGTGGTACTGTTTTTATTTTCTTTTGCTACGTTTTACCTTTATGAGCATATTTGGCAGTGTTTTCATATAAATAAAGAGCTATAAAATTAGTCCTGTATAATCAGTTTTTGGCGCCCTGTGTCCGGCGCGGCCCCCCCCAAGATTTTCCTCTAGATCTGCCGGTGCAAGTCAAGATGAGTAGTGACAATAAACTAACTAAGGAAGAAGTCACGTTACATCTGTTAGATTTCTCAGATCTAACAGACGAAGATGAAGGTCGCGATAGGGATCCTGATTTTCAGTTTGAAGAGAACGTCAAAGAAGATGTCATAGAAGGTGAAACTGATGAAGAGGAAGATGTAGCAGCCCGTCAGATTAGTTCTCTGGATGATTAGTTCTCTCGAGTACGTTAGACTAAGATGACGAAGAGGCGGTCGATAAAGCCCGTGGGGGTGTTTATTGGTAGAGACGGTAGAACGAAATGGTCTAAGCATCCCCCACCAACTGCACGTACTCGCTCTTCCAATATAGTATCACAACTACCTGCTATCTTCTTTGCAATGCTTGATATTGTAGGCGTAAACACAGGAGTACTTGTCAACACAGCAAGAAGTCGAGAAAAAATGATCCAGTACAGACAAATCGTCACACAGTTGGGAATATTCCTTGCGAAGCGTCATTTTATGGTTAGAGTATCCATCCAATCCCTTCCTAGAGAACATCGAAAGCTAGGTGTTCAATATTGTTGGAATCAAGAATACAAGTAGTTCAGACGCTGAACTTTCACATTCTGGCCGCAAATTTCAGCGCTGCAGTCTCTGTCCTCTTTCAGCTGACCAGAAGATGACTAGGGTCTGCAGAATCTGCAAAAAGGGGTGCTTCAAGGACCACCTCAACGAAGTATGTCCAGAATGTATCTAGATAATTCATTTTTGTGTTAAACATATTGTATTTGATTGTATTTGCTTAAAGCTAAATTACAAGTTCCTATCTGAAATAGTTTTATTTAAAAGCGTTTTTAGTTATGGGATATCCCACCCGAGTAAAGAGTTAAAGCAGTTTTGAAATAATATTTATATATGTTTTTTTAATCCTAAAATTAGCTTGAAAACTCAAACGAAAAAAGCGCATAAACACTAGGTTCCAAATAAAATTAGTATCCTAGTTTTTAAAAGAAAGTCTACAAAAAGCAATTACATAATACTAACACCACTAACAATTAAAAAAACTTACAAGTTAATAACAACTAGCAGACAAATATAAAATTTATAATTTTTTCCTTCATTAGCCGTTGTTTTAGGATTTTAGTCTCCATTCTTGAAGTATGGCAACCGTGTCCACGCGCGATTTTTTTAAATAGTCAAAACCTTGGTTATAATTTGTTTTTAAGGTGAGGAAGAATAGGGATAGGCTATAGGCTAATCAGATGAAAGAATGTCAAAATTGCAGTATTTTAATAGTACCCCATTTAAATTTCAAAATGTGGTAGTCATTACCATGAGCTTTGCACCCCCTCCATTAGGCCAGATATTGCTCTAGGCTTTTCAAACTTTGTTGATTTGAATTAGCCTACCTTCAATTGACTTCTGCTGCCTATTCCTTTCTATGTAGCCTAGTTGCTAGTCAGAAACAGCTTGAAGACTCATTTCCCTCCCAGTTGTGCAGGAACAGTAAAATTGCTGGGTAAAATTCTACTTTAGCTTCTTTTGGCTATCTTGGAAAGGGGACAGGTTAGGAAAATGAAACTTTCAGGGATGGGTCTACAGGCTAATTTATGGGTAAATTTCTACCAAATCCTATTATTGAGTTAGGAATAAAGTGAATACACCATTCTATGCCTTTTTTATGCTGATTACAAATATAATAATCATCTCTATCGGAAATGAATTTCAGTCCCCCCGCCTATATGTGCCAATTCAGGGTTAGGTTAGGTTGTAGAAATATATACCCTGAATTGGCATATATAGGGGGAGGTTGAAATTCATTTCCAATAGAAATGATTACTATATTTGTAATCAGCATAAAAAAAGGCATCAAGGGGTATATTCACTTTATGCATAAGTCAATAATATGATTTGGTAGAAATTTATCAATTTGTCCTGGGAAGGTATTTTGAAGTACCTACCTCCACTCCTCTCCCCTCTATATAATGCAAATTAGACCTATTGCACATGTTGTATTACTTAGTTGTTGGTAAATATTTACCAAATCATATTATTGAGTTACAAATAAAGTGAATATACCATTTGATGCCTTTTTTATGCTCTTTACAAATATAATTATCATTTTTGCTGGAAATGAATTTTACCCCCACCCATATTTATACAGTTCAGGGTATATATTTGCACATTAGGGAGGTGGGGGTAAATTTTTTTCTGATGTAAATGAGAGGTAAGTTTAAACATTCCCCCCACCCTTCTAATGTGCAAGTATATACCCTGAATTGGTATATATAGGGGTGGGGGTAGAATTCATTTCTGACAAAAATGATTATTATATTTAGAAAGAGCATAAAAAAGGCATCAACTGGTATGCTCACTTTATTCATAACTCAATAATATGATTTGGTAAATATTTACCTAGTTGTTTTGGCTCACATTTTGGGTAAGGTTTACACTAACAGATTAATCAGCTAGATAAAAAAAAAAACCATACCACTAGCATCAAAATTCATCCTGAGTCCAAATATAATGCTCATTTCTGTTGCAAATTATTTTCAAAATTACTTCTAAGCTTATTTAAGTTTCTTCAATTTTCCTGTTTTTTTTTCACAGAAACGTCATGGCAGCAATTCAATTTGAAAAATGCTAAATTTTGCAGAGAGCTGCAATTTGAACTGAAATATACTAAATCATGTTGAGCAGTGATTTGATATGAAAAATACTAAATCTTGTTGAGCAGTGATTTGATTTGAGAAATAGGTCTTCCCTGTTTAGTTTGTTCTTGATTCAGAACTAATATACAGTTTAGAATTTGGACTTTGGTGATATTTAAGCTGAAAGCTAGAAAAAATTCAGATTACTCAAATAGAAAAATATCATTTTCAACTGTTCTGATTTATATATTGCCAGTTATTAGAAAATGTCTATGTGCCAGTCATTTGAAATGTCATACTATGCTGCAATTAACAGATTTATAAATATTGATGAAGCAAGCAACAACTTTTTCAGGACTCATGGTGTCTTACCATCACTAGTAATGTGCAAAAGCTGCAATACACCATGCAACTATTACATATCTGAAAATATGTAGAAATGCAGCAAGATCTATGTCATCCCAAAGACCAAAAAAAGAAGAATTTGCAGCTATTCAGTATCCAATAGAAAAGGGAGTTTCTTGCATCAGGCCTAGATTAAGCCTCATCAAATCCTGATATTTATAAATCACTTTCTGTTGGATCATTGGGACCATCAAATGGTTTTTGAGGAACTCCAGATAAAGTAAAAAAACAAGCTTTTACTGGAGGTTTTTTTGCTCAGAAGTTCTGATGGCTTGGAAAGGAAACCAAGAAACTATAGGAGGGCAGGGTGTTGAAGTTGAAATCAATGAAACTTTAATGGCAAGAAGAAAGTACAACAGGAGAAGGATTTCACAGCAAGTTTGGGTTTTGGTGGAATAGAGAGAGAGAGAGCAAAAGAAAAATTATTATAGCCATGACTGATGGCCAAGAAGGCCTCCAAAGAAACAAGGAAACTTTAATTCCTATTATTAAAAAACATATTAAGCCTGGAAGCCTTATTTACAGTAAAAAATCAGCCAATTTTGTTGATCCACAGGACTGTTCCATTCATACTCAAAATATAGAAAGTCTGCAGAGATGCTTCAAAAAGCACTATAAAAGACCAGGGATGCAAACTGCATACATGGAGCAGTATGTGTTGTGCTTCTTATTTCTGAAAAATTTTGAGCGAAAAGACTGACTTCATAATTTTTTGATTGAAGCTGCAAAGCTCTATCCCCCTGGAATTGATAGGGCCCCTAGAGCACCAGACATTGACACCCCTAGTACATCAGAAAGAGTGATTAGTTTGTTTATATTAAGTGCTATTTATTTGATATTTGTAAAACTGTATATAAAGCTACCATAAAGTGTTTGTTTGGATGAAAGAAGTTTTGCTATTTTTAAAGAAGCTTAGAAGCAATTTTGAAAATAATTTGCAATGAAAATGAATGTCATATTTGGATTCAGGATGAAATTCTGAAGCTAGTGGTAAGTTCCCCCCCCCCAAAAAAAAATGAATTATTCAGACTGTCTAGTATTTCTCAAATCAAATCACCACTCAGTAAGATTTAGTATTTTTCATTTCAAATCACTGCTCAACAAGATTTAGTATATTTCAATTCAAATTGCAGGTTTTCGCAAAATTTAGTATTTTTCAAATTGAATTGCCACCATGACGTTTTTGTGAAAAAACAGGAAAATTGAAGAGACTTAAAGAAGCTTAGAAATAATTTTGAAAATAATTTGTGACAGAAATGAGTGTTATATTTGGACTCAGGATGAAATTCTGATGCTAATGGTATGTTGTTGTTTTTTTTTTATCTAGCCTATCTGATAAGTCTGTTAATTTAAACCTTACCCCACATTTCATCCTATATTACTACCATAATTATAAATCACTGCTTACCTTACACAACTTCAGCTTTTAACTTTGTTTATTAAAATATATTCCACAATCCTATTTCCATTTAATAACCATTTAATTTTTTCGCCATAGCTGACATTGGTTATGGTATAGTGGAACTGGGTTTGTGATGTCACAAAACATTGCTTATCATAACCCCTTAAGGATAGCCATTTAAACGTTCTTAATTAGTGAAAGGTTTTGACAAGAGATAGGCTAGGCCAGTAAAAAGATCCAAATCATTTTTAGAGGACAAATTATGTAATGGGAAGATGTTTTTGAAATCCCCTTGTCCCCAAACTCAAAAATTTCTAAAATTGTAGTTTAAATACTTTTTATCATGGTTGCAGCAGTAGCTACAACCTAGAAGATATTTTTGAGGACTTCATTTTAATCATTTTTAGAGGACAAATTATGCCATGGGACAATGTTTTTGAAATCCTCCTTCACCCCAAACTAAAAATTTTCTAAACTTCTACCTTAGAAGCTTTTTAAATATTTATAAAGACTTCTAAGGTAGAATTTTAGAAAATGTTGAGTTTGAGATGAAGGGGGATTTCAAAAACATCTTCCCATGACCTAACTCGTTCTCTAAAGTTGATTCTGATGTTTGTAGTGCTTAGAATTTTAGGAAATTTTGAGTTTGGGTTGAAGGGGGATTTCAAAAACATCTTTCCATTACATAATTTGCCCTCTAAAGTCGATTCTGATGTTTGTAGTGCTCTATCTATTAGTGCTTTAGAAATTCTTAAGAGCTTCTAAAGTAGAATTTTAGAAAAGTTTGAGTTTGGGGTGAAGGGGGTTTCAAAAACATTGTCCCATGACATAATTTGTCCTCTAAAAATGATTTGGATTGTTTTACTCTTTTGTGAAAGGTAAAAACCTTTCACTAATTAAGAATGTTGAAATGGCTTATGAGTTCCACTGTTGTCTCCTCAACCTGCAAGCTACCCTTAAGAGGTTATGATAAGCAAAGTTTTGTGACATCACAAATCTGGTTCCATTATACCATAACCAACATCAGCTATGGGAAGAAAATTAAATGGAAATAGGATTGTGGAATATATTTTCATTAACAAGATTAAAAGCTGAAGTTGTGTAAGGTAAGCAGTGATTTATAATTATGATAGTAATATAGGATGAAATATTAGCCAAAATAACTAGTAATGTGCAATAATTTACGTTATATAGAGGGGGAGGAGTGGAGGTAGGTACTTCAAAATACCTTCCCAGAACATACTTTAGCCTGTAGACCCATACCTGAAAGTTTCATTTTCCTAACCTAACCCCTTTCCAATATAGCCAAAAGTAGCTAAAGCAGAATTTTACCAAATTGCAGAATAGTGGCTCTCCAGAAGGAGACATAATACAAAAGGTAATTTGTATATTTCTAAGTTTATGCTCTTTATGATAAAAAAAAATATGACAATCTACCCCCAGGGGCATCCCGGGGGGGGAGGGACACGCCACCCCTTTAACGTTTTTGGCATTCAATAAAATTTTCGTCGAAGGTAAAAGTTTTGGCAGAAATTTTTGCAAAATTGCCCAAAATTTAGCAAAATTCTTGATTTCTGTAGAAAATTTGACATAAATCAGGTAGTGATTCGGTAAAATTTACAAAGATCGTCCCTCCCCCAATGAAATGAGTCTTGTGACGCCCTGCCTACCCCTCCCTGATGGTCTTATATATTGCCCTAGGCTATGTTCAAAACTATCATACATGCATCCCTTGGTAAATATTTTGCAGTTCATATATTGACTTACAAATAAAGGGAAATACCACTTGATGCCTTTTTATGCTCTTTAGAAATATAATAATAATTTTTGTTGCAAATGAATTTTATCCCCATCCCTATATATACCAATTCAGGGTATATATTTGCACATTAAAGTTTATTTCTGATGCAAATAAGAGGTAATTTTAAACTTTACCAACCACCCCCCCCCCCCTCTAATGTACACATATATACCCTGAATTGGTATATATAGGGGTTGGGGTAAAATTCGTTTGCAAAATGATTATTGTATTTATAAACAGCATAAAAAAGGCATTGAGTGGTATGTTCACTTTATTTGTAAGTCAATAATAGGAACTGCAAAACATTTTTTCCATCCCTCCCCATTCCTTATGTATGGACCTAATAATATATTTGTTTGTTATCATTTCTATTGTAAAACCAGTTATGCCATGTAGACTCAAGATATCTAGTTTAGCATAAGTGATTTTGGTGAATACTAGATAAAAATCACTATTTTCAATGAGTTTCAAATGCAAATTATTATAGAAAGAAAAATGATAATGCACATATAAATGTGGTGCATGTTATAAAGTAAGAATTTTAGTATTAATACACAATTAGGGCTCTTAAGAAGGGAACATGTTAATAAAACAATTCTTACTTCAAAATATGGAGAAAAATTGTAGTTAACAATCAGTTGATACTAACCTCATTGATCTATACAAGCATGTCTCAAAACTTATGGATGAGGGATCTCCTGCTGACATGCTATTACTGGATCTAGTCAAAGCTCAAAGCATTTGATAAAGTTTGCCACAGGAGACTAAACTCTGTGCAATGAGCATCAATTAATGTTGTTAACTGGATAATGCAATTTCTTACCAATAATAAGCAGATGATAAGGGTATTTGGAGACAACAGATCAATCTTCTTCTCCAAATCAGCAAATGTAAAAAGTGAAGTTCCCCAAGGAACAGTTTTGGATCCAGCTTTATTTTATATTTTTAACTACAGTGTACCTTCAATCATAGAGAATAAAATTTGCTTGTATGCAGAAAACTCCAAAATAATCAATCCTGTCCATGTGTAGCAGTAAAGAAAATAAACTGGACTATGTTAATTGTGGTAATAAAGATTGACCACGTCAAATGTAATATCGTGCTTTCAAGCTGTGAACTTATACCTTATAAGTTTTCTGATAGCGCCACTTATAGCGCTAAAGACTGTGCCATATGTAATATTATTCTTTAAAGCTGTGGCGATTAAGATGTGTCAAATGTGGCAATGAAGTCTGGGGCCACAGATGTAATACTATGATTAAAAGCGGTGTACCGATTGCACCACTTGCTGAAAGCGAGAAAACAAAATGCGTAGCTATAGTAGGTTAGAAATTCTCCAACTATCAAATCGGGAGCGTAACCTCGCTTCCTCAGGTTATCGCCATGGCGATTACTTCTAATGTTATGTAGAAATCAGATTCCTGGGAGCGCTACCAATGGAGACCTACGAACTAATTACCTGCCATGCAATTAGATACAGACATATAAAATAAAACTAACACAATTAGAAAAGCAATAGTTTTATTGAGACTTACATTTAGGTGTACAACAGTGCTTCCATTCAACTGACAACAACAAAGGCAAGGATAAAATTGGCTTTCAAAAATAATGATGATGGCAATAGAGACAATCCATAATTGAAACGAAAAACAGTTTTTTTCACTATATCACACAAATACAGCTTCTGTGCTCTACTAGCTTTTTCAAGATTGGCCCAAGTCCTGTGGAGGGGGCTGCTACCTTGTAGTTATGTTTGCAAACTCACTTCATTATGCTCACTAACCATCCAATAATTTGCTTTAAATATTTCTGATGATTAAACGTTATAACTTAAGCTTCCTGTGAAACTTTGTATCTATCATTTTTTTTATTACCAATTATCTTAGCGAAATTAAAAACCGAATAGCGTCGTTGTTTGGCTGAGGCCGAAACGCAGTTTCTCTTTTTTGCTGATTAAGAATTTAGACTCTTGGAAACGGGATTTGAACTTAATTAGGGGAAGCCTAATTTATGTCGGAATTATCTTTAGAAAGAAGGAATTTTATCTTTTTGTATTTTAACTATATCACATATTACTCACAGTGCACATGCCCTTCAAAATACCATAACCATCCAGGCTTATCTTGCTGCATTGTCAAAGTAGGCAAAATCCTGGCAACTTGAATTTAATATCCAGAAATGGAGAGTCATTTATTTTGGTGCAAATAACCTTCTGTGCCAGTATTTTATGGAATACAGCAGTGGTTCAAAACATCCAATCATTTGTAGTTATGGTGAAAAAGATCTAGGAGTGTTGGTTGATGATAAGCTAAAGTTTAATTTTCACGCACAGTCTATAGTAGCCTGCAGAAAATTAAATACTAATTTATAGTCTTTTAACAGCCCTTTTTAAGCCATGATTCAATAATTTTTAGCATACAATTATAGTACTCTAAATATTTTAAGCCACATAGTTTTAAGTAAAGTGATAGTTTAGATAATTCTATAGATATTGGAAAGTATCAGAAGCCAGTTTATCTAAACTATTTGCAGATAGATTTTGTGTTATTTGCAAAGCCATAATTTTTTGTTTGTTTTAATTTTCAACTTGACTCTTTACTTCTTTGTGAAAAGCTTGGTTTTTTTAAACAAATGTGTCATTGTTTTTCCTTTTTTTTCAAAAGACACAATAATCCTTACAAAAAGATTCTTATTTAATGTAGGCATTGGAATTTAAGAAGTCAATATATTTTTTTTGTTAAAATGTGACATTAAACAAAGGTTTTATTTTTTACCTCCCTTAAACTTTTCCATATGATATTTTTTTCATTAGGTAGTAATTTTTTTTTCAAAACAGTGTTTGTTTAGTGTTCACTTACTAAGGAGGCTGGTAGGGGGAGTGTATAAAAGGGAGATTGTAAACCTCTGGCTAAGTATTTTGGACTGTGGAGACTATAATATAAGCAGGGCTGGATTTAAAGCTGTGGTGCCTCTAGGCCCAAGCGTTTTTGCTGCTCTGTTTTTGTAAGATTTTCTGGGATAGTGGAAGCAATGAACAGAACACAACTGATGAGCCAAAAGTAATGAAAAAGAGAAGTCATACTGAACTCTCAGCTGCTATTTTTGGGAGACATCTGACAGTTTGTAAGTGGCTACAGAGTTTTTATGTTGTTTTAAAATCACTTATTTTTTAATAGGCAGCATGGCAAGGGAGTGCACCTAGCTCTTTGATGATAAATCACATTAGTCCAGTTTTTGCTAAAAAAAAAAAAATCACTGTGATAATTTATTGCACTTCCTGGCAGTGTGTGCCCCTAGGCCCAGGTCTAGAGGATCCATGTGTAAATCCAGGCCTGAATATAAGGTGTGCAAATGATTTTGTGCTCTATTAGCCACAGATTTCATAATTTCGTTATTATTCAGTTGATTCACATTTTCAAACATTCATTGGAAAGTTACTGTCATTTGGCACAAATGTCAGGGCAAGTTATATAGTTGAAGTGTAAACAGCAATATCTTTTTTTACTTCACTGAATATAGCAAGTTGTAGTCACCTACAAGTTCTGGCAGAAAAAAGGATTAGAAATAAATAATGAACTGCATGCTAACCATGCAAAAAAGCAATTTTGTTCTTTTTCAAGTCGGGGGCTCTGAGCCCCAGTCAGGAGTTTTAATCATGAAAAGTTGATAGGTTATCTTTTATTTTGAATTCTCTGGCATTTTGACCTTACTTTGGGGAAAATTGAGGTCTTGTTGCACAAAATGGCCGAAAACAACACTTAGCTGGGGTACAATATCTAGTCACTACAGCACTCATGTCATTATCAGCTGGTGTTTTATGAATAAAGACAGAAGTCAGTGCAGTATTCACATGACTGTAATACTTAATCTTCATGCAATAGAGCTTTTTTTTCAAGATGGAAGGTTGTAAATCTCCTGTTTAGGGTTTTAGACCATGATAAATGAATTGGCTATCCTAGAATTTGCATTTCCTGGCATTTTCAATCTTTGGACAAAAAATGATGTTTAACACCAAAAAGTGGCTATAAATGTCAATTTGCTGAGGGGCAATCTCTTTTGTTTTACCTATAAAGTTCATCATCTGATGGTGATTTATCAAAAACCTTGATAATCATTGCAGCACTCACATCATTGTCAGCTGACAATTTTTGTGTAAACTCAGAACTCATAGCAGCATATATAGCCTATCTATAACCTTTACCCTCCTCCCTTTCAGGATGCGGACTTTATAAGAGGTTGGAAGTATGAGTGCTACTTTGGTGTACTTTATCAATTCTGCATCTCAATATTGATTCTGGAGGAGATGTAGAAACTTAGGTCTCCAAGAAAAATGATAGGGAGCTTGTTGGGAAGTTCAACTCTGCAAATTGATTGATCCTTGTCAACTTTTATTGTTTTTGTTTTATCTAAAACCAAGTCTGTCATTTTCTATAGACAATCAAACTTATGTCCTTACGTGAATTAAGCTGGTTCTTCAAAATATTTTGTCAACTTCTTGGGTGAACACTCTGAAGTATCTAGGACTTGTAATTGATTAGAGTTAGCATTTAAAACATGTGCTCAAAAACTTCATTTCGAGACTTGAAGGTGTGTTGGGTTAATGCAAAGGTCTAAATATTACTTGCCATATGCAGCCCTAAGTAGTTTTAACTTTTCTCTCATTCAGTCTAATATCGCTTATAGCTTTTTAGCTTATTTGTAAAACATTTTAAAACAAGATTAAATGTCAGGGATAGAGTCAAAACGTTTTCCTTTTAGCATGTTTTTTATTTTTGGAAAGAGCCAGAAGTTGTATGGTGCTAAATCTGAAGAGTAAGGCAGATGTGGACATACAGAAACTTTTTTTTTCTATTCTTTAGTTCTGTGCAAACTCAGTTATGGTCAGAACCCCAGGAAAATTTTGAACCTTATTTGCATGATTTACGTCACATTACACCCTTGCATAGCTGATTATCGCTACATTGATAAAGGGGATGCAGAGGCAATCTAACTGCCTATATGCAATTAGCTCATGCATCCAAAGTGTGAAATCAGTTGCATTTCAATGTTTTCCCTTGAGAATTGTTTGTGCCCTTGAGTGATTGTATAAAAAAAGCAGGTTTTTCCAACTGAAAGTAAGGGTCAAAATTAAAACTTAAAAGAACAGAAATTATTACAATATGGGGAGGGTACCCCCTCCACAATACTTCGGTCATCAGGCTAACGTTATTTAGAATGTTCAAGAAGCTATCTTATTCTAATTTTTCGAACCTTGTGTTTCACTTTTGTTTGTAAAGGATTGGGATACAAAATCATACTTTAGCATAAAGAGAGAAGTATTTAGGAATGGGGTCCCCCACATCCCACCACTGAAAATTCCCCCAAAGAAAATTCGCCTCCCAAAAAATTACATCCCAATAACGAATTTTATGTGTAAGTAATAGGCATTAGGCATTTCTTTTTTGAATTAAATAAAAAAAACAAAAACAAGTTTTTTAACTAAAAGTAAGGAATGACACTAAAACTTAAAACGAACAGAAATTATTTCGTATATGAAAGGTGCTGTTCCCTCCTCAACGCCTCGCTCTTTACACTAAATTTTGAATCTTTGTCACAATTCTTCTTTTTAAAATAATAAAAACTTTAGTGTAAAGAGTGAGGCGTTGAGGAGGGGACAACCCCTTTTCATATGCGGAAATATTTCAGTTCGTTATTTCAGTTATAATGTTGCTCCTTATTTTTAGTTAAGAAAAACTTGTTTTTCGTATTTAATTTCTGAACGTTTTTCATCTAATGCAGGTTCGCAAATTAATTTTATTTATTTATTATCGCAAATTAATTAATTTATTCCTTATATGGAAGGTTGCCCCCTCCTCATTACCTTACTCTTTACGCTAAAGCTGTTAGCACTTTTAAAAAAGCTTCCTATTCTAATTAAAAAGCCTGCGTTTTCAGTAAACGCTCTTAAAGAATTGGGACAAACAGTCAAATTTTAGCGTAAAGAGCAATGTATTAAAGAGGGGGACACCTTTCATATACGGAGGGGGCAACCCTCCCCCACACGGAAATCTCCTTTGGTAAAATTTCATCCAATGTAAAGTAACCCCCCCCCCTCGTCAAATTCCCTCCATACAGTTCTATCCTCGCTGAGATTACCCCTCCCTGTAAAACTGTTTGCAGACAATTCAGCCTGAAAAATTCTCCTTGGCATTCTTTCATTTGAATAAGAGTTTAATGTCTAATAGGCTTCTCAATCACTCCAGAAATGACCCCTTCTGTCGAAATTATTTCCCAGAAATAAAAATACGCGCAAAATACCCCCCAGATAATTCCACCAGAACACTTCCACATGAAAAATTGGCAGAAACCTTAATACTTCCCGGTCGGCACTGTTGTTTTCAATGATTTAGTATTTCTTATTAAAATATTCATGATATTCAATGTTACTACTACTACTACTTACAAATCATTGTAGCACCAAACCGCCTGAGGCCATTGACGAATTTGGGCTATATATTTGCACGTTAGAGGGGGGAGGTAAAGTATAGCGGGTATGCATGCAAAATGTGTTAGGTACAATTATTCTACACATTATGAAGTAAGAATTGTTTTCTGACTTCAAACTTTCTAAATACTTTATCCCCCCCCCCTTATGTACAAATATATAGCCCAAGTTATATATTTCCCATCTATTCTGTCACTTGTCTTTGTCTTGTTTCGCGCTAAGCTAAAAGAAAGAAAGAAACTAACGAAGACACCGGTTTTTTCTCGAGTTTTACACAGCGTAAACTTGAGTGAGTGGTGCATAATACACAAGTACCAAAATTCCTTCCCACTATGAAAAAAACTCAAATAATATTCTCAAATTTTGAAAGCCTTATTTTCCTCGGGGGGGGGGGCGGTAAACACCTAGAACCATGAGGAGGATACCCCTCCACAATACTTCGCTCTTCATACTAACGTTATTTAGAATTTTCAAAAAGCTTCTTATTCTAACTTAACGAACCTTCTATTTCACTTGTTGTTCGTAAAGGATTAGGATACAAAGTCATACTTTAGCGTAAAGAGCGAAGTATTTAAGATGGGGCATCCCCCACATCCCGCCACTGAAAATTCCCCCAGAGAAAATTTGCCTCCCCGAAAAATGTCTGTTTACTTCTGAAAAACAACTGCTATTCGTCAGCAATAGGCAATATGCTTTTATTTTTTAAATTAAAAAAAAACGTTTTTTTTAAACTGAAAGTAAGGAACAACACTAAAAATTAAAAAGAATAGAAATTATTCCGTATATGAAAGGGGTTGGTTTCTCCTCAACGCCTCGCTCTTTACACTATAGTCTGACTCTTTGTCACAACTCTACTTAAAAAAAATGAAAGCTTTAGCTCGAGGTGTCGAGGTAAAGATCGAGGTGTTGAGGAGGGGACAGCATTTTTATATACGGCATAATTTCTGTTCGTTTTAAGTTTAAATTTCGCTCCTTACTTTCAGTAAAAAAAATTGTTTTTTTTTATTTAATGTCTGAACGTTTTTCAACTAATGCAGGTTCGGATTTGGCTCACCGTACATGAAAAATTAAAACAAAATTTGCATATTAATTTTGACAAATTTATTCCGTATATGAGGGTTGCCCCCTCCTTATTACCTTGATCTGTACGTTAAAGCTCTTAGCAGGGGCGGATCCAGAATTTTTTTAGGGGGGCGTAAAATAGGTCGATCCGAAAAAAAAAATTAGGGGGGGGGGCAAAATGGGTTGATCCGATAAACTTGCGTTAGCAGCAACTCCAATTAAAGCAAACTTGAGTTAATTAAGTAAATTACACTACTTTAGACTACGCTAGGGGGGCGCGTGCCCCCTCGCCCCCTCTGGATCTGCCACTGGCTCTTAGCAATTTTTAAAAAAAAACTTCCTATACTAATTAAATGGCCCTCGTCTTTCAGTAAACGCTCTTAAAAAAAATATTCCATCCATCTTCTATCTTATCAAATTTTAAACTCTCCAGTTTAGTATTCTAATGTTCTTGAAAAGTATTCAACTGTTCCTGAAAACCCTCTGACGATATTCTAGGACCATTATTTCAATACGATCCCCTCTGGGGAAAAAAAAAAACAAACACGCATCCGTCATCTGTCTTCTGGCAAAATAGCAAAATTCCACGGTTTTACAGATAGGAGCTTGAAACTTCTACAGTAGAGTTCTCTGGTATGCTGAATCTGATGGTGTGATTTTCATTAATACCCCTTGAATTTTAGGGGGTGTTCCTCCCCCTGTTTCAAAAGTCGGTTAAATTTTCTCAAACAATTTCTGAGACCACATTGGCTAATCATGATAAAACATAAAATCGTGAAGAAAGAACTAGGACATTAAACAACCAGTGAAAAATTACACAAATATTTCGGTCAAGATCTCCACTTGACCGTCATCAGTGCAGAATAAAACTGATAAAAAATTAAAAAACCTAACCTTAACACAAAATTAAAATGGGATGACCCTTTCTCAGTAACGGTGAAAGGGTAACTGAATAAAAAACATAATTCTAAATGGCATTTCACAATTTCATCTTACTTAAAGCACTCTTAAAGGCTAATCGCTTTCCAGGTAGATTATTTTCAGAGATTATGTTTGATTGCACAACATAATTTTGTGGATGTATGTAAAGCGATCAGAATTAATAATTTCATCATAAATGGGACTTAGAAAAGTCTCCCCAGTGTCTCTATTGAGAGCTACCTTTTGGTGAATGTGCTTTTTTTTCTATCTAAACTGCCTCCCTGAAAACTTGCATGAGACCTTTAACGGGAGCAATAATCGAGGTGTCAAATAAAATGAAATGGTGTGGATTGTCATACAAATGTTTAGCCAAGGCGGAATCAAAAACCTCAGGCTTTTGGCGTATGCCCATGGCCTTGTCGATTGAGGACCATGTTCCGATAACCTCTCCCCTAATTGCTGCTGGGTTCTATCAACATAAAAACAGCCACAAGAACAGGAAATTCTACAAACACCATTACCCAGACTGGGGCTGGTTTTATCTTTGCCGGGTGTTGAAAAAGCTCTGTATTGTATTTGATTTTTTAAAGGTGACATTAAGTTTATATTTTTTAAGGATTCTTTTCAGTTTGTCACTCAATTTTAGAATGTAGGGTAGAACAGTGAAAAGTTTCTTATCATCCACCAATGGGACGATCTTGACCGAAATATTTGCATAATTTTTCAAATTTTTCACTGGCTGTTTATTGTCCTCGTTCTTTCTTCTCTATTTTATGTTTTATTAAATTTTCTCAGGCAGGTAACTTTTGATGGGTACCACTAAACCTTATGAATCTTATATATTTGAAATCATAAGCATTCGATTTGTTTCATGCATCTATTAATATTAAAATTGCGTTTCTTAGAGCTTCGGTTACTATTAAGCCGAGTCGGTCCTTACTTACAGTTCGTTACCATGAACTTTTTGACTGTTGTCGTTGCTGTATATTTTTTATCAATTTACATAACATTCTTGTGAATTCGGTTTCTCTACATAAGCGTGATCAGATCCTTAAACGAATCTCTAAATAATGCGGTAAATAATTAATGTATACATAATAGTGCAAACCAAGATTAGAATCTTAGAAGCTACAGTGATGACAGTGGTCAAATATGGCTCTGAAGCATGGACGCTCCGAAAAGCGGATGAAGATTTGCCAGATGTTTTCCAGAGAAATTGCTTAAGGATTGTTCTGGGTACCCGGCTGACTGACCTTATTTCAAACAGTTGGCTCTATGAAAAATGTGGTTCAATACCGCTTTCTTGGTCTATAATGAAAGAAAAGTTGAGGTGTTTAGGGCATGTTATGCGGATGAAGGATGGCAGATTGCCGAAGATTGTTCTTTTCGGCCAATCATCTAGGGCTAAACAGAAAGCAGGTTGTCCCCGTGATGGGTGGGAGGACGTCATAAAGAAAGAATAAAAGGAAATGGGAACTTCGTGGGTGGGTGTAAAAAGGGAGGCTTTGAATAGATTGGGGTGGAGGAGGAGCGTGCGTAGCTGTGTTGGCCTCAGGCGGCTTGGTGTTGCGATGAGTTGTTAGTAGTAGTAGTAGTAGTATACATAATAGTATAAATATAATAATTATTATATGTAATGATAATGCAATAACATTATTATGCTATAATAGATAATAATGTGATATAAATATTATTAGAATATGCATATGGAAAAAATATTAATGAATTAGCGTATAAATAAATGATTAATAGCAATTAATGATTTTAAAGTAAGAAGGCAACATTTTGTTTAACTTATATTCATGCATTAGCCTTTAGTGCTTGGACCTGTTTATCCCTTGAACAGAACTGTAGTGAGAACTAAGGCTGACTTTACTGCAGTTAAGGGTCGGAACTCACTCATGGTGTTTCTCTATGCATCCAAACTATCCTAACTAACTAAGTTCAAACTATCCTACATCTAGAGAGCAAATCATCTTTTAAATTTTTAATCCATTATACAATAAAAAACAGCAATTGTAGAGTAATACTTGTATATATTATGCAGTAAACAAATTAATATAGACACATATGGCAACCAGAGTTCATTGAATTTGAAGCCATCCGTTATATTGCACCTTATCATCTTTTCTGTCTTTTAAATAAGAGCAAATCTCCAATCCGGTTGACCCCCAAATCAAAGGAATCGGACTTAAACCCGTAGTCCTGAGGATCAAGAGTATCAGGGTGGGCGAGATGTACGTCATGCCAAACCTGAATGCTGTACTTATCCCTAAGGAATTTTTGGAAAGTACATGCTTCTGAAGGTAGCCACTTTTCCTGATCCAAATTCATCCACAGTCTGTATCGTATTTCCTCACGTCGAAGAGGGGGGGGGGGCATCGCGAATCTTTTCAAGGTCATAATTTTTCTTCCTTGACAAATTCTATGACTTGCTGCACTTTAGCGTCCTTATTCACTCGTCCAGTTTTTTTCTCGGTTGATAATATTTTTGATAAATTTATCTAGGTCCCGGTCTTTTCATTTTCTAATGTCCGCATCAGGCTTTAGAGAAATTTGTGGGAACAAGTGTTGATTGTTGGTTATATGCAACATGTTAAGGAACTTGTCGTAAGCGTCCTTATTAATAGAGATTTCCTCGGTTGTTTATTTATTTTTTTTGGGGGGGGAGGGGTACAAAAGAAACTTTTAAAAACGAGCATAAAAAATGTGAAATTGATATCTGCTCCTTTATGATTTCTGGGTACATTTCTGGTCTGCGATGTTATTCTGAAAGTAAAGAATAGCATTAAACCCCAAAATGAGCTGAATTTATTCTATACAGGAGGGGGATTGCTCCTTCCTTATCCACACCTCCACCTTCGGACTGTGCTCAGTAACTCAGAAATAGAGTTCTAGTCCTTTTTTTGAAGTCCAAAGGGATTGGAAACCAACCAGCTGCATGAGGGTGATATTTTTCGAGGGAGGGGGTTATTTTCTGTCTTTTTTTCTGTGGGGCATTTTCCGCGGGGGGCTGTTTTCCACGGGGTGTTTTTTCTGGGGGGGGGGGGGTAAAAGCCGGCCATTGAAAAGGACGAGGAAAGATAAAAAAAGACCACTAATATCCTTAGATGCGTCAAACCAGGCATGCACTATGCCGATAAAAACCAGAAAAGAACAGAAACGTCTAACAATAAGAAAAAAAGGAATTTTAACTAATCAAGTGAAGAAGAGAAGGGGAAAATCAAAATTGCTTGTCAATAAAACTAAAAATAATTAAATCTAACCTGCATTAGGCTGGACTCTTATTACCTGGATGGGGTTGAAAGAGCTTAAATACATTTGGTTTGCTTTTTTGTGCGGGAGAGGGAGGGGGTCAATTGTTTTTCTTTTTATAAAAAAAAACATTGTTTCTAGTTTTCTTATCTCTTCTTGCACTGTTCTTGTTGTTCCATTCTTCTGGTTTTGTTTTTAGTCTTTTGTTCTACTAATATAAATGAATAAATAAATCTTAAAACGAGTTCAGCTAAAATTGAATATGCAAATTAAGCTTAAAACGAACAGAAATATTTTACTATTGTAGCATAAAATGAAGCTCAAAACGAACAGAAATTTAATAAAGAATCATAGCAAACAAACATACAACATCTACTGTACATAAATGAATACATAAACCTTGAAACGAATAAAGCTTTAATTAAAAATGCGAATCAAGATTGAAACGAACAAAATCAATTCAAAGAAGACTATAGGTACTGCCTCCTTCCCTAACTGTAAAAGTCTAAAACCTACTGGCGCTTTACTGAAAATGGCGCTTTATTACGAACATTTTCTTACGTACTTATGACAACATTGAAAATGAAAATGAAATTACAGTAAAATCAAATTTTGAACTGATTGGCTTTTGAGCAGTTGTCATTATTATAAATCAAATCTTTAGTTTAACCTTAATTCTTCCCAAGGCCGTTCACGACAAATTTAGTTTCACTGTAAACAAGAATTTAGCTACTGCCTCCTTTCCTAACTTTAAAAATATAAAGCCTAGTGCGTCATTGGCGCTTCACTGAAAGCGAATTATATTACAAATATTCTCTTTTCCAGTTATTACAGCATTGAAATGAAAATACATATTACACTATTCAAATTTTATTTATTCAATTAGAATTAAACCTTTAGCCTCGTTATAGTATATTAATCGCTAAATGCGTTCAATACCTTGTGGCAACCAAATGTTGCCACAAATTGCCAAAATATTACAAAATATTACATTCAGATGCCTACTGGTACATAAATTTTAGGCCACTGTGCGTGTGGGTTGTTCTAGCAGACAACAAGCTGAACGTAATCGATGAAATCAGGTTCCAATCCAGGAAATTAGCCTGTTGGTAAAATATGTTCTGACTATAACTGAACTGACACACAAGTTCCCTTCTGTTTGACACTCAAAAGTCTGGGAATAATTCTTGTACTCACTTGTCTCATTTGCATATTATAGTTAAAATGCTTTGCATAGACCCATACTAGATTTTAGATCTTCAAAAAGCTCTCGAATAGTCAATTGCCCATTTGAAGATTCACTTTTGCCACTTTTTCAGTGTTTTCGTTTTTTTTGTGGTCTGATTTTCGTCTAAGTTATCTTAGGGTTGCTAAACAGAGGAATGTTATAAAGTATCAGTTTCCACAGGTATAGTGAAGATGTTTAACCCATGCCTGTAAATGTATACTTAGAGTTGCTCAAGAAAAAAAAACTTCCTTTTCTGTATTGATTCAAGGAACATGCCCAGTTGATTCTGCAATTGCAAGTAAATTCCGCTTGAAAAAGTGACTAAAAAAACAGGAAATTTTGCTTTAACAAGTAGCCTTGAAGTATTTTTTTTACCAGAGGATTTTGAATGGTTGTAGCTTGTGAGGTCCCTCTTCTAAAAGGGACTAAAAACCGGTCTTTTATGGTATTAAAAAGAAAAAAAAGAGTTTCTTTCTAAATAAAACTTGGGAATAATGTTAACTTATAGCATGCAAAAAAGGGCTACCATCCTCTCAATCCCTATTTATAATTTAATAATGTTAATTTTGCCTAAGTGAAAACTGAGTGTGTTATTCCTCAAATCCCCAAAGTTACTTATTTTCATAAAAAAATTGAATAAAATCGGGGTTTCAAATAGTGTGTGTCAATTTTAGTAAATCACAAATTATATTTCCCCATTAAGAGAAGGAAGACTAAGGCTAGTGGCAGCCGTCCTTGTCTTTAGATCAGTGAAGTAGCAGATAATCGATCTATAGGCCTTTTATGGTGACTTAATTGTTGATCAACAATCGCGAAAACAGATTTGTTTATCGACAGTTGTGGACCAACAATAATTCTCGTGCGAATATAATTTTTGGTTATTGTCGTAAATATAAGGCAATATTTTCGAAACATTGGAACATTGTTTTACTATTTTCAATTAAACTCATACTTACTCTTCTAATTTTCACTGTTTATGCACTGCTTCGATTTCTGATCAAATTCCAAAAATTCCAGTTAAATACAACAAAATTTCTTCAGCACCCTTTGGAGAGGGAAGAGGGGGGTAATTCAAAAGAAAGTATCTTCTCATTTCTTGTTTTAGGTAAGAACAAAACCAGATTTCCCCCACGATATTCATCCTTGAAATTTTCCACTGAAATTTGAAACAAGTTTTATAAACAACGATTTCAGTTATCAGTTTTTTCATTAAGAAATTGACCAACAAAACCTTTGTTGGTCACTAGATCATGATTGTTGATCAACGATGTCTCGCCAGAACAGATTGTTCATTAACAACATCGCCAGAAAGGGCCTTATATTAAGAGTTACCTTTGAATCTTCCAGTCTGTGTAGAGAAAAAGGGATGATTAGAAAGCTGAAAATAGCTATTTGCTACTCCAATTAAAACGTCCCTTTTGTAGGTAAAAAAATCATAGCCTATAGAAAGTGATGCCAAGTTTTGAAGTAGCAAGATTGCAGCAACCTAGTAAAGAGCAAACCGTAGCCCATAGTAACTGAAAGCTTAAGAGCGTGATTTAAGAAACTGCCTAGTGAGAGAAATTTTTATCGAAAGTTATTTCATGAATGATAACTATTAAATGGATCTGACTTCATAGCAAAAGCTCATTGCAAAAGCAAGTTTTTGGGTGTTTTGAGAAAGAGGTTAAGTTCTTCAAAATGATGGTTGATCGAAATAAAAATTGCACCATTCGAATCATCATTGTCGAAAACCGTATACTGGAGACTTACAGTCCTCTACCCTGAACAACAATGGAAATCTTTTTTTTGCATGGTTGGCACTGATGTTTCTCTTTTTTCCCCCTTCTTTTACCCGGGGGTGATAATATCAAGCCAGTGGCTGTAGAATGTTTAGAGAGAGCTCATTTGACCCGAAGTTGAGCCATAGGGCCCTTTTCAAGTAATGCAAGATGCCACATCATAGCAAAATGCCACTTATACCATTTTGTACCCTAAAATTTCCATTTTTACTAAAAGGGGATTAAAAGACCAGGAAATACAAACTCTAAAATAGCCAATCAATCTGCTAGGGTCTAAAATTCTAAACTGGAGGTTTTGACCCTGTCCATCTTCTTAAAACATAAGGGAAGCTGCCTTTTTTGCATGGTTAGAACTATTGTGTCTACTTTTTCTTTTTCTTTTTGGTAGTTCTAGCAGTGATCGCACAGAGAGGATTAGTGACTTATTTAAAATCTACTACTCACGTCTACGAGTTTTTTATCAGTTCGTCTTAATAACCCCATTGTAAAGTATCATATAGCATCAAAAATGACACCTTTTGGCTCCATATCTGGAGTGGAAAAGATGAGGAGCATAACAAGTGTAAAAATTGTAGTATCCATGATAGAAAACCCTTGACCAGATATATACGATCCCTTCTTTTGCATACACCCCCTTACAGTCTTCTTAGTAAGTAAAAACAAAAACGTGTTTTGAAAAAATAAAAACGTATAATGCAGAAAAAATGTTTATTTTCATTTTCATGAAAGTAATTAAATTTTTTATTTTAAACTTTTAAAGGATACTAGCGATAATTTACCCCTCAGACTCTATGTGACAAAGTTGCACATAATTTTCCAAGAACGGTTATGGGAGGTTGGAAGCAAAACATGTTTTTAAAGCCTTATTTTAAGGAAAATCGTAAGGAAAAAAGTCCTCATTTGGACTTCTTTTGTTTCATTGCTCAAGTTTGATAATGATCTTTTTATAAGGTTTATTATAGGTATCTTAAAAAAATCAAAAAAGGAAATAAGAATAATTAATTAAAAACTATTTATTTTGTATTTAAGTAAAAAGTTTAGTCAAAACTTAAAATACACAAGAATGATTGCTTAGGAGATTACACAAGCTATAACTACCTAATTAGCTCAAATAAGTTGAGTTTTGAAGTTTCTCAATGTTTGTAGAGTTCTAAAAACTATTGCTTTACTGAAAAAGTTGTGTTAGGATTATAATTGTATACCAAATATTATTTACATCACGTCTGGGGGAAGACAATATGGAACGTTGTAAACTATCATATTTTTTCTTCTGCATGGCTACTTATGGTATCTTCTGCTCTCAAGAGAACATCCTTTTTTTGCATCAATTTTGTGCTTTTAGTGTTAGAATCCTACAAATATTTGGAAATGTCACTAGTTGGTTTATTTGAGCTAGATTTGCAGGTATATCTTGCGTCATCTGCAAAGCAATAAATTTTGCTAGTTTTAGGTTTCAACTTTGCTCTTTTCATCCATATGCAAACTTTGTTTAAAGAACCTGAAGAGCTACCATATGTTCATTGAGTTCAATAAAAAGACTGTCCTGCTTAGACCTCTTTAGCACATGAATATATGAGCACCCCAGCCTCATTAGCTCGTATTGAGATGGTGTTCAGTATTGGAGGGAAGATTTTGCCTCACCAACAGGCAAGAGAAATTTCTGCAAACTTTTGAAATCTTAGATTCTAAAAATGTAAGTTTTGAACTGTGTGCTGCTCATTTTTAATGTTTCAACCTTATTTTTATTAAAACATTATTGTAATCGAATTATCGTGGATTAAAAAAAAATTGTGGCAGCCCAAGATTGATTGGTTGAAACTGTATAAGTTTAACTACCAAATTCAAGAATTCAAACAAACTTTGCTACACTTTCCTTCTAGCTTCACATGAAATATTCGGAGAATTTTATTGAATATTCTTTTTGTTTTTATTGGAAGAACCTTTTTAGTATAAGGGCATAATGGAGGCATGTCCAGTCAACAAATAAGTAGGTTGTCCATATTAAGTTATGTATCTTAAAGTCATTTAAGTAATCCATCATAGAATCCTTGTAATACATTATCCAGGGGCCAAAAGTACTTAAAAGATGGCGCTTGAATAATGGTCAGCGATTGCTTAACTTGAATGTGCTCTAATAATCAGATAAGTTATCTTAAGTTTAGTATATGATAATCGAACATTGAAAAGACAAATTTCTCTCCTTATTTTTTCATGTCAATTGAACTTCGAAATGATCAACGTTAATTTTGCAGACGTTTACTTTGGAATGTGATTTTTCAATCGATTCATGAATCTATGGAAGGAAGAGATACGAATTCCGATATTCGTCCATACCAGTGTAAACATGAGGGCTGCAATAGAGCATATAGAAGTATTTACTCTCTGAATCAGCATGTACAGAAATTTCACTGCAAAGGTAAGTTTTGGGACTAGTTCTTGTTTTCTAGATAGTCAACTAATTTCATGTGAATAATTTAATTTCTAGATTAGGGAATCAGCGTGATGCTTCAGACATTGCTTACAAACCAATCACGCAAAGACATGAACATAGGAGATTGTTGAAATAATATAATTTTGAGAAAAATTTGAGGAGAATATAATGATTTTAAGGATTCATATTTCTCTTAGCTCTGGAGACCTAAAGGGAACAGACATAGGTGTACAGACCCGAATATTGAATACTTGGGAAAAGGCTCTTTTATCGAGAATATGTTATATCAGGGAAAACCTTCCCTGTGAATGCTTTAAATGAATCTTATGTAAAGAAAAAATACCAAATATAGATGTACCCAGATTGACCTTTAGGGATGAGAATAAATATTTTACAAAGATAAATCTATGGCAAAAAATGGCAGTGCAGGTTTATAGGGCTTTTGGAGACACCTAAAATCAATGTACAAGAGACTGAGGGGCCCATGGAATTAATTTTATTCACGATTTCATCATATATTTCTATTTCGGAATTTACAGTTTCTAATACCATTTAAATTTAATGTTGTCACACTGTCGGGGTTTCAAACTAACCAAAGCCCTTACTAGATGCTTTTAATATCAATTTGCAAAATTCCCAAGTCATCAGCTTATTTCCAATCCTCTATTGGAATTCCACACGCCAAACCTTTGTAAACTATCCAGATAGATGGCTTATCTGTGACGTTTGATGTCAGTTGCATAACATGGGATTTTGCAGGTTAATTTTAATGTCAACTATAGTTATGAAGTAACTGAACTCAAGGGTTGATCATATCAAGGCTGTCTACACAGTGGTGTCAATTGGGAGAAGGGGGCATTTACCCCCTCGATTTGGAAGATACCTTTTTTGAGGGTATATTTCGTACAATAAACCGAATTAAAAATTATTGTCCTGCAACGAAATTAACCTTTAACTTGAAATAAAGAAGACGAAATTTTAAATTGTGCGCCACTGGATAGGATAATGTTAATGAAAAAAAGGCTTCTTCTAAGCACGTGCAGCAATCCATTTTTGGCTTGTTTTTGATGTTTTGGAACTGGAAAAGAGAGCTTTCAAACCTGCTTTCTCTTCGTAAAGCAGTTCGTCAAGGAGCTGTTTAGTTGCATAGTATATTTAAATATGTGTTAACTTCATTCTCGCGAACCTAGCCAGTTTCAGTGTTTTATTGATGAGTCAGCTTGTCGTATATTACATATGCTGATGACGTTCTTCTACTAAGCCGTAGACATACAAGCCTAATTAGTAATTTTTCTATACTTAAGCATCAGTTAGCTTCCTTTGGTCCGATGATGAACCCTTCAAAATATGAGTTTATAAGTGTTAAGAGTCGTTACCAACTAGCCACCAAAGAGTATGGGTAACTTATAAAGTGCTATTGTTGACAAAAATCACCAACGCCATCTAGCGTTTGGTGTTGCTTAACGTTTTTTAATTGTAATAATAAAGCAAAATTACTGTTTTTATAAGTTTCTGATCTCAGCTTAAAAAAACATAATTACGAAACGTGAAAAACATAAACACTAAAGTTAGATGGCACTGGTGTTTTTTTTTTTTTTTTTTAAACTTGTGCCAGTTTCCACTCTTAGAAGTTGCCTGTAATTTTGGTAGCAACTTTAGGTCTTCAAGATGATACACTTTCTCGCTCTTCCTCAGTGGATTGGCTCGAGTAGCCAATCTCGAATTCTACTCGTCCAATCCTGATATATAAAGCAGATAAAAATTTATGCGTAGCGCATCAAACAATTGTCCCCCCCCCCCCCCAAAAAAAAAGATATGTGATCAAAAGGGTGTCTGCAGTCTGTACCGCAGTTTTACTCCCCTTTTATTCTTTACGTTTCAAGTGCTATCCTTCTTTTTTTTTCGGGAAAAAAAAGGCATGATACTACCCTACGCTTGGGATACTGACAATGCTGTATTTGCTTCTACCACATTGGTACCAAAACAATAAATTAATGGTCAAGTTTGACCCTTTTGATATACCATCTCAAATAAATGGCCTCAATGAAGCTCTCTGTATGAGTAGCCTGAACTTTATTTCTGAGTGTAATTTTCTTTTTTAATTTGTCCTCCTTGAAGTTGGTCCCCCTTGACTCTTTCATAAAGAAAAATTTAAGGAGAACGGGAACTTCATGGGAGGGTGTAAAGAGGGAGGCTTTGAATAGACGGGGATGGAGGACGAGCATGCGTAGCTGTGTTGGCCTCAGGCGGCTTGGTGCTGCATTAAGCTTTTATAGTAGAAGTTGATCTGCATGATTTGTTGTTCTACATTGTGTCGAGTCATTTTTATACCATTTTCTGTTTTCCTTTATTTCATTATCGTTTGCACTCCACAATGCTGTTTTTTTCTGCTTTTGTGGGTAAAACAACGAATAAAAAATAAATAAGTCAATATTGGAAGACATTACATTCTTGGTAATGGAAGAACCCTGTTCTTGGTGCAATTTGTTAAACTGGTTATAAGGCAAACTTGACTTTTGGAAAATATGGCTTAAAAGTAGATTTGTTTTGAATTTTCCACCTTATCTCTTGGAAAAATTATCTTGCTTCCCCTCCTTGTCCCAATGTTAAGGTTTGGACCTGTTTGCAAATGCGGCGCTTTGCGTAATCAGGTGAAATTAAGAAAAATAAGCCAATAAGAAAAGAACGAAAAAATAAGCAACACTAGAAAAAGGAAAATCATATGCATTCAATTATCTTTTTTTTATATGATGGATAACAATTAACGTAGCTGTTTTGTAAATTCTTATCTTCTATTCTTTAGAAATAGTAATAAAATAATGGTAATAAAAGGAATAGCAATAATAGAAAATAGAATTTTTATATATTTTATTTATAATGAATAGCATTTTAATAGCATCAATTAATAGTAAGGAATAGAAATTTTATAGTAATAATAGAAGAGAATGCATATTTGACCATTTTTTATTTTTCAAGATGCTCCTGCCTTTTCATGCCTTGAAGTGAACTGTGTCAAACGTTTTTACACAACGTCAGAATTGAAAAGACATCAGAGAATTCACGGGCCCTCATTCCTTATGTATATATGTGAAGAGAAAGATTGTGGCAAAGTCTTTTCGTCACCGTTCAGGTTTTGTATTTACTATTCTGGTAGTATTTAGGGTACTTTTATGATATAGCCCCTACCATTCAAGTTGTTCATTCAATGACGCATTATAGAACCGGTTTTTTTTCGTCAGTTTCTTTTAGCTTTGCGTGTCACAAGACAAAGAGAAGTGACAGAATAGATGGAAAATGTGTAATTTGGACTGTGTATTTGTACATTAGGGGTGGGGGGGGGAGTAAAGTATGTAATTTGGAAAATATGTAATTTGTATTTACTACTCTGGTAGTATTTAGGTTTTCACAAAATTAATAGAAGTAGATCATTGTTTGCAAATTTTTAGGGGACTGAGTGTTTTTTGGAGTGGGCCTAGAATCAGATCCTTCGCTTCAGAAGTCACTTGTAAGTTGTTGCCAGTTGTACCATCGTAAATAGTCTAAAAAAAAATTTGGTTTGAACGAGAAAATAGTAATAATAAGTAAATAATTGTCAAAAGTATGAAGACATTCTATTTAAATTTAGTAAATCTAAGTAGAATAAATTCAATTAGTTAAATTTAAAATAAGTAATATAAATAAATCATAATCAAAATAATGATGAACAATTCAAATGCAACACCCAGATAAGAAACGTTATTTTATTGTACTGGGAGCATCGATGTTCGATATGACAATCCGTTTCTTGATTACCATGAAATCATGTTGGCTTCAAAAAAGCCTTTGGATAGGAAGTAATCTGAAAGTACAATCCACTGCTTCAACTAAAATAAGTCTGAGCTCAAGCACGGTAAGCTCAAAGTATTGATTTTTTTGAACGTTCTAATGCACATTCTTAGCAGTTTATGCAAGGTAGAGGGAGGGGAAGTGTCCTTGAAAGCTTCTTATATTAGGGTATCTATGACTCCTCCTCATCTATGCTGGTATAGAGACAAGTAAAAGGGGATAGGCCACAGTATAAGGTCTTATGTCTATCATTAGCTGCAAAGAGCGCATTATAGGGAGTGCTAGTTTCTAAACACTTTTTAGAAGGACGCTTTCCGTTTATTAATGTTTCCCCTGAAAGTGTAATATTTATTGAGTATGTTGAATGACATGACAAAAAAAATTAAGAAATTAATGCAGTACTTTTCCGAAGAAAAATGTTGAAGGTATGTCCTTTATTTTGTTTATATTAAAAAGTTTAAATTTAAAAGGTTGTCATTTACAGAAGGTGGGGATAGTTGTTAAAAGATTGGGTTCCAATACATGCGTTTGTTAGAAGCTGGAAAAAATCAAATTACCACAAGCAATCTAAAAGATACGTAAAGTTTGAACTGCAGCTTTGGCTTCTCTAGGTGCAATATCTACTGGCTCCTCTTCTTTGTTTCCGTCGTCAGAAGGAGCAGTCCCATCGATGATTAGGGATTCTACAATTGCTTCATCAGTTAATGTGCCCGTTACTGCATTGACAGTTGTAAATTCTTCAAATTTTCGTATCTTGTCTGATGACAGCTGGATTGTCACCTCATTCCACCCAGCCTCTATGTTAACGTTTGGTAGCTCCCCTTCAGGTTCCACTTCTAGTTATTCTTCTACTTGTTCCATTTTCTGTTGCAGCTTGATTTCCTTGTAGTTGAAATTGATTTGCAGAGTACCTTGAAGATTTTTATTATTCCTTCATCTAGTGGCTTTAATATAGATGTTGTGTTGGTCGGCAAAAATTTCACATTAGCCCATTTTAGAGGATGACTGGGAATGTGTGCAGTGCAATTGTCCACAAAGAGCAAACTTTTGCGTTTCTTTTTGCCCATAGTTTTTTTTTCCAATTCAGCCAACCATGAGGATAATCCCTCATTATTTATCCCAGCCCTTTTATTTGAAGTGTGTTCAACAGGTAGAGATTTTACTCCTTTTGGGCATCTAGGATTTTTGTTTTACCAATAACGAAGGGCTTTGACATGGTTTATTATGTCATATTAGTTGCTAGTAAAATTGTAACCCTTTTTTTACTGGGTTTGCCACCAGGTTTTATCAGGGAGGAATACAGCTTAGAAATAGAAAGCTATTTCATCATCGTTAAAAACGTTTTTTTGAGGGATAGTCCTTCAAATATCCTTTAACGAGCCCTTCCACTCACCACAAACATAACTGTTCACCGACACACTCTCGCCACAAACTTATTTCAAATTAAAATTGTGCCTCTTTTTAAATTCCACGAGCCAACTGTTGTTGGCCTTAAAATGGAGATTTGGCCAAGTGTTCAGCCGTTTCTCTAATAATTGAGCCCCCAATATAAGTGTTTTTCCTATACATCGTTTGAAGCATTTTTATCATGCACTCTTCTACATTAGCAAACTCAGATGATCTCTTCCTATTGATGTCACCGTCAATGGCTCGCTTTTCGATTTCTGTCTTTTTTTATAGTTGAAAGTGATTGCGTGGGATGTTGCACCTATTAGCTTTGTCTTTCTTCTCTTGAGTCCCTTCATGTACCATCTTAATTATCTCCATCCTCCCACCTACCGTTAATGTTTTTACTTGTCTTTTCGCACTGACTTTGACTCGAATACTGTACGCACCATAGCACTATCGATGGAAACAACAGACACTCTACAATAAAGTACAATGCTCAATGTTGTGACAACACCGACGGTCACTTTAGCTGATGGGATTGACCGACTCATTACAGCACACACACCGGGGTTTTGACTCAAAAAGGTCCGCTGAAAAAACTTCGAGATACATAGGTAAACTTCGATTTATGAAGCTAAAGTGAAAACTAAATTAGGCTTATTTATTGAATTTCGTACTATAGAGGTAATTTTCGTGTCACGTAGACTTACAGAGGTAAAATATAACTGCAAAATTATTTCGAGTTAACTACTACTAGCACTACTCCCAACTTACCGCAGCGCCTGCGAAGCCGCCTGAGGCCAACTCAGCTACGAACGTTCTTCCTCCATCCCAATCTATCCAAAGCCTTCCTCTTTACACCCTCCCAGGAAGTTCCCATTTCTTTTAAATTTTTCTTTATGACATCCTTCCACCCTAACCGTGGCGTTTAGCCCTAAACGGTTGGCCGAAAAGGACAATATTTGGCAATATGTCACCCTTCATCCGCAGAACGTGCCCTAGCCATCTCAACCTTTGTTTCATTATAGCCCTAGAAAGCGTGATTGAACAGCACTTTTCGTACAGCCTACTGTTTGAAATATGGTCAATCAGCCGGGTATCCAGAACAATCCGTAGGCAATTTCTTTGGAAAATGTCTTTGGTATATGGCAACATTATCATTGGAATAAATGATGCCATTTTTTTTCCTTTTTTGTAAAGCTGGAAAAATGAATATAATAATGCAGTTAGCCAGACACTGCTTTGACCTAAATTGTGTTTCTTTATACAACTAACCGAAGTAAAAGAAAAGTTACCACTTGAATGGTGTGTTGTGAATCGTGCGTTGGGAATTGTGATGCGTTACTGGGAGTAAAGTAAATTTCAGAAAAAGATATTGAAGGCTTAATGTCATTTGCTGTTAATTGAGAATTAATTTGTTCATCGTCCGTAAGGTTTTCGTGTTCCCATAACATGTTGTGCGTTGCTTAAACGTAATCTTTGTCGGTTTTAAGCATGACATTATCGCCTAAAAACGTCTCATCCCTCCTCCTCCTTTCGGTTTAGCCCCCCCCTTTACCCCGGCTCATTAGAGAAGCCGTCATGCATGAAAACTCTACATATGAACATATACTTTATAAAGTGTAAAATCATTAGATTTTATAGAATTGCTGTTAGAACTCACAATGATGGTCTAACACATTCCCTTTTTAAAAGGAAGATTTCTGTTTTATTTCAACAGTCGTGCCTCCAGACGTGGTTGCGTGTTACATACGGCATGTAAATTCTGTCACTGGGAAAAACATCTCGGTACGTCCACGTGCCTAAAGCCTATGGTTTCAACAAAAAAAACCTCGATCCTTTTTGGATGTAGTCTATTATATGAATTGAGTTATTTTTTTTTGATTTCTCATCTAACAAAGGGTATTTTGGGTTAATTCAGCTGTACGTGCTTGCTGCATGAAGACTGCTTGGTATAGAATGCCATGGACAATAAATATTTATTTTCAGACCTTAGTTCATTGTCATATGAGAAATTGACACCTATTTCTTAGAAAGCGAATGATACACTGCATATTGACTAATGATATTTACGTTGGGACTTTCAAATTTAACATTTAGTCCATGTACTGCTGTTAGGACGTATTTCGAAAACCGATTAAACAACTAGAGTTAAAAACTTTTTAATGGTATTTGAAATCGCAACGAAACAGATTTTTTATCAGCATCGTAAGTGTCAATAACAACTTCTTAGTGAAATTAAATAAAAAAGACAAGTTTTTTCAACTGGAAGTAAGGAGCAACATTAAAACTTAAAACGAACAGAAATTATTACGTGTATGAGGGGGTTCGTCCCCTAGTCAATACCTCGCTCTTTATGCTAAGAGTTCGAATTTTATTCCATTCTTTAAGAATGGCCCCTGAATGACAAAGGCCGTTTAATTAGAAAAAATAGCTTTTTTAAAATTAAAAAAAAAAACTTTAGCGTAAAGAGTGAGGTATTGACTTGGGGGCGAACCTCCTCATATACGTAATAAATTCTGTTCACTTAAGTTTTAATATTGCTTCTTAATTTCCGAGCGTTTTTAAAATGATGCTGGGAAAACCTCCTCCATGGAGCGATCCTCCCACGTAACCCCCTCTCCCCGATCCCCCCCACCAGAAAAAAAATCCCCCTGAAAACGTCTGTATACTTCCCAATAACCAATACTATATGTAAACAATGGGCAAAGTTCGTAACTTGCAGCTCTTCCCCTGGGGACTGTGGGGGATTAAGTCATCCTCAAAGACACAGTTATTAAATTTTTTGACTATGCTGAACAAAATGGCAATCTCAATATTTCGTACGAGTGACTTTGGGAAAAAATGAGCTTGGGAGGGGGCTTAGTTGCCCAACAATTTTTTGGTCACTTAGAAAGGGCACTAGAACTTTAATTTTCGTTTGAATAGGCCCTCTCGCGGTATTCTAGGACCACTGGGTCGATACGATCACCCATGGGGAAAAAAAAAAAACAAATAAAAGAAATAAACACGCATCCGTGATCTTTCTTCTGGCGAAAAATACAAAATACCATATTTTTGCAGATAAGAGCTTGAAACCTCTACAGTACTCTGATACACTGAATCTGATGGTGTAATTTCCATTAAGATTCCATGAATTTTTGGGGGTGTTTCCCCTTTTTTCGAAAATAGGATAAAATTTTCTCAGGCTAGTAACTTTTGATGGGCAAAACCGAACTTGATGAAACTTATATATTTGAAATCAGCACAGAAACTTCGTGTCTGTGGCAATCCTGGCTATATGCTACAGACTTTATGTCGTACTCTGGACCTGTCTATGTTGTCCGGTCTTGCGTCAATTCCCATACCCCTCCCAAAATGGTTTGAGTACGTAACCCCTTGGTTTTTGCTGAAAGTTTTAAGACATTAGTTGTTATTTGAAGTGAGAAATGTTCTCTTCTTGAGAATAACAAACTAAGGATTAAATTGACCAAATAAAAGTTTGCTTCTCCTGTGATAAAAACACCATTAGCAATAAATGTTGTCAAATCGTGACACATTCGAAAGTACTTTCCATAGTGTTGTTTTTAAACTACGGTCTTGCATTCGTTTTTAACTCTTAAATTAAATTGATTTTGTGTAACGATGGAGCTAACAATGAAGTTAATACTACATCTGCTACTTTTTTGTTTTGAATTGAAATTGTTTTATGATGAAACTTCTTATTAAGGATAATTTGATCTTTACTGTATCTGTCATCGTTATATATTGACAAGAAGTGCAAATTTGGCATTTACTGCTTTTTAAAGTCCCTTTCCAAATAAAAGCTTTTCTTATCCTATTATCTCATTACTAGTTTTTTTTTATTATTACTAAGAGTTGTGTATCCTAACAGTTATGCTTAAGCTTACGCTCAAAATCTGTTCTTATGCCATGAAGAAAGACCATGAATATTATAATAAAACACTTCTTTTTTTGCCGTGAAATCATATTGCTGTAGCCTATTTGTCTTAATAGTTTGAAAAAAGGTCATTATATGTATAAATATAATACAGTTTTTCTGTATTAAAAATTGTATATTATAGTAAAACTGTACAGTTTTTCCGATGCTATGCTCTTCTATTAATTGGACTAGGTTGTGTCTCAAGTCCAGTTGTATTTTTCTCACTTTTGGACTTTCATTGGTTGATTTTACCTGGTGGCCAACAATTTTTTCGAATAGGAAATATGATTGGAAAATTATTTTGTAAATAATTTCTGAGTAATCACAGGCTATAATTATGACAAAACAAAAAATCGCAAAAAAAAGAGTATCGAGGACAATAACAGCCAGTGAAAAACAGAAGAAAAAATTATGCAAATATTTCGGTTGAGACCTCCGCTCAACCGTCCGAAGTGCAGAATAATAATAAAAAAAAAGATAAAAGTCCAAAGGATAATCTGTATTTTTTTATTATTCTGCACTGGGGACGGTTGAGCGGAGGTCTCAACGAAATATTTACATAATTTTTTCTTCTAGTTTTTCACTGGCTGTTATTGTCCTCGTTTCTCTCTTCTTTGCGATTTTTTGTTTTGTCAAATTATTTTGACATTAAAAATGGTATTAATATTAAATAGTATGAAATCGGGATATTTCAGAAAGAATTTCTAGTATTTTGTTTCTAAGCCAAGATTCAATTTTCAATTCCTATCTGTTAATTATAAACTGCTTTATTTTAGTAATGATTTTCTTTAAGTAACATAAAATTAATGAAACTAATGATCTATCTGAATATGAAATGAAAGTTCCATCAGCAGTTTTTTTTTTTATACTTCAGTTTTATTTGGTACCACTTCTATTCAGGAGCTATTTTCAATTTTTTTTTCCATGGAGAGTGTTTCTGAGTCACATTAGTTATAAAGAGCCTTAGCAGAGTTTATGCCCATACCAATTGCACATATCCATTTTAAAGACATCATATATTTTACTTATATTTTTCGACCAACAGAACGAGCAGTAGCAATAATGTTCCTAATTGTTGATGAGTCGTTAGATAAACATAATTATGCAACAACTGTTTCTTAGTATATATAGAAAGCGCTATTCATCTTTCATTTTTTTTTTCTATAGGCCAGTTCTCTTTCTCCTGTGAACAAATTATGAACACGACTCAACTAAGTGATAAAATCTCCTATAATGATTTTTCCATTTTCGTAATGTTGAGTAGTGTTTCAGGCCAACCTCTTGTGATGGAATCCCTCTTGCCTTTAGGTATGATGTCTGATAGCTGTTGTGCTACGTCAAAAAAAAAAAAAAAAAAAAAAAAAATGGAGCCTAGAAGGTATATTCAGGTTCCCTGTTCCTGAACGCTGACTCCTTTAGAATTTAGAGTGCAAGATAAAATTTTCAGAAAATATTTTTCAGCTGAAACTAGGGCCCGAGAAGATGTCTTCCAGCTTATACTTCCAATCTTATTTGTAAGACTTGAATTTTTCTTACAAAATAAGCTATAGTTTCGGAAGAAAGGCTTCAAATGCTGCTCAGATCCACAAAATCACTTCACCTAGGTTTACAGTGTACAACAAAGCAGACTCTCAGCTTTTGTCCAAAGTTAAAACAAAGTTAATATTTGCCTTCACAGGTGCTCCTTATAAGTAGGGTAGAGGCGGAAATCGAAACTTGAAATTCCCTTCCCAAGCCATAATTTGGGCTATACATCCATATACGAAAGTTTCATTCCTCTAGTACTACTACATTCTACATTAGAGCTCTTTTTTTTTTTTTACCGAAATTATGCCTTCGACTAACTTAGTTAAAAAGGAAAGAAACGTTTTAAAGTTCAAAGTATCAAACAGTGGTAACGAAAAAAAAAAAATTGGAGCCTAGAAGGTATTTTCGAGTTCTCTGTATTTTCAAACTCTAAAAATCAGAATTTTGATACCAATAGATACATCAAAAGAATCAGACTTTTATGCTGATTTCAAATATATAAGTTTCATCAAGTTTAGTCTTACCCAATAAAAGTAACGTGCCTGAGAAAATGTGCCTTATTTTCGAAAAAAGGGGGAAACACCCCCTAAATGTCATAGAACCTTAAGGAACATTACACCATCAGATTCAGCATATCAGAGAACCCTACAGCAGAGGTTTAAAGCTCCTATCGGCTATTTTTGCCAGAAGAAAGATCACGGATGCGTGTTTTTTTTTTTTTTTTTTTTTTTTTTTTTTTTTTTTTTCAGGGGTGATCGTATCGAACCAGTGGTCCTACAATATCGCAGGAGAGCTCATTTGAACGGAAATTAAAAGTTCTAGTGCCCTTTTTAAGTGACCAAAAAATGGAGGCCCCCTCCCACGCTCATTTTTTCCCAAAGTCACCCGATTAAAATTTTGATATAGTCATTTTGTTCAGTATGGTCAAAAATATAATATTTATGTCTTTGAGGATGATTTAATCTCCCCACAGTCCCCGGGGGAAGGGCTGCAAGTTATGAACTTTGCGCACTGTTTACATATAGTATTGGTTATTGGGAAGTATACAGACGTTTTCAGGGTTTTTTTCTGCGAGGGGGGGGGTCGGGGGTTACGTGGGAGGATATTTCCATGGAGAAAGTTTTCATGGAGGAATGGACGTTGCTATGAAGGGGGCACCGGATTTCCTAGCATTATTTAAAAAAACGATCAGAAATTGAATTTTTCAACTAAAAGTAAGGAGCAAACTCAAAACTTAAAACGAACAGAAATTATTACGTATATGATTGGGTTTGCCCCCTAATTTTATAAGAGCTATTTATTCTAATTAACGGACTTTGTGATTAAGGGGTCATCCTTAAAGAATTGGAACAAAATTTAAACTTCAGCATACAGAGCGAGCTATTGACTAGGGGGCGTACCCCCCTAATATACGTTATAAAAATATACGAATATAGAAGTTCGTTACGTAAGTTAACTTGTAAGTTACGTGTATTTATTACTAATAGAAACGTTCTTAAATAAAATTAAACAAATTTCGAGAAAGCAATTTAACCAAAAAAAAGTAAAATTAATATGCAAAGTTCGTTTTAATTGTTCATGTACGGTGAGCCAAAATCAAAACCTGCATTAATTCAAAAATGTTCAGAAATTAAATAAAAAACAAGTTTTTTAACTTTTTTTTTTATTTAATTACTTAAAACATTTATTTAATAACATTACAACTTAAAACAAACAGAAATTATTCCGTGTATGAAAAGTGCTTTCTCCTCCTCTACGCCTTGCTCTTTACGCTAAAGTTTGACTCTTTCTCACAACTGTATTTTTAAAACAATAAAAAACTTTAGCGTAAAGACCAAGGCGTTGAGGAGGGGACAGCCCCTTTCATATACGGGATAATTTCTGTTCGTTTGAGGTTTTAATGTCGCTCCTAACTTTCAGTTTAAAAAAAACTTGTTTTATTTATTTATTGGTATTTTAGATTGAAAATATGCGTTATTTTTCTTCACTCTTGTGGTTTTACATGTTTCAGCGCAAGCCTACATTTGGTCCACCTTTCGATAGTTGAGATTCAGCTTCATCTTGAAATTGGCTTTACACTATTTTTAGATTCAAAAAAACCTTGACGTTACGCGAAAATAAAGAAAAGAAAACTCGTATTTTTGAGCAATTTTAGACCGTTCTTTAAGAAAAAGTTTAAGTAATGTCACAATTCTGGCTCTGATAATGAATAGATTTGGAAATATGATTTAAGTATATTGTCCTGTCGATACACATTACAGTTTAAAAAACAAAGAAATGAATATGAAATGACAAACTTCATATGAATATAAAGAGTCTATGGCCAGTAAATGAAAACGAAGAGAACAAAAAAATGAAACGAATATTTCGCGCGTATACAACATGGCGTCTTCAGCGTAGAGAAAAAACACAAAAAAGCTAGAAACTAAAACTAAAAAAATATAGCTAAAAAATGTATATGCTAAAATAGACTAACTAAAATATATAATATACAATTACTCATATATACAATTTCCAGCTACCTTCCTGAAATCAGAAATTACAGCTTTAGTCTTATCACCCAATTGTGTGTTTTCCAGGGAATGCAAATTGCGACGGTTTTACTTATCAAACAGTTCGTGGTAACGAATTGTAAGTAAGGAGTGACCCGGCTCAATACTAACCAAAACTCTAAAAAGGGAATTTTGATACCAAAAGATATATAAAAAGAATCAGATTTTTATACGGATTTCAAATATATAAATTTCATCAAGTTTAGTCTTACCAATCAAAAGTTACGCGCCTGAGAAAATTTGCCTTATTTTCGAAAAAAAGGGAAACACCCCATAAAAGTCATATAACCTTAATGAAAATCACACCATCAGATTCAGCGTATCAGAGAACCTTACTGTAGAGGTTTTAAGCTTCCATCTGCGAAAATGTGGAATTTTGTATTTTTTACCAGAAGAAAGATCACGGATGCGTGTTTATTTGTTTGTTTGTTTTTTCCCAGGAGTGATCATATTGAGCCAGTGGTCCTAGAAGATCGTGGGAGGGCTCATTCGAACGAAAATTAACAGTTCTAGTGCCTTTTTTAAGTGACCAAAAAAATGGAGGGCAACTAGGCCCCCTCCCACGCTCATTGTTTTCCCAAAGTCACCCGATCAAAATTTTGAGATAGCCATTTTGTTCAGCATGGTCGGAAAACACAATAACTATGTCTTTGAGGATGACTTAATCCCCCACTGACCCCGGGGGAGGGCTGAAATTTATGAACTTTGCCCAATGTTTACATATAGTATTGGTTATTGGGAAATATACAGACGTTTCAGGGTAAATCTTTTCTGGTTGTGGGGGGGGGGTTGGATCGGGGTCGGGGATTACGTGCGAGGATCTTTCCACGCAGGAAGTTTTCATGGGGGAAGGGATATTTCTATGAAGGGGGCGCCGTATTTCCAGCTTCAACTGAAAAGTTTTCAACTGAAAAACTTTTCAACTGGAAAATTTTCAACATTAAAACTTAAAACGAACAGAAACTATTACGAATATGATTGGGTTTGCCCCCTAGTCAGTACCTCGCTCTTTACGCTAAAGTTTTTTAGTACTTTCGTAAGAGCTATTTATTCTAATTAACGGCCTTTGTGATTAAGGGTCATTGTTAAAGAATTGGGAAAAAATTCGAAATTTAGTGTAAAGAGTGAGGTATTAACTAGGGTGGCGAACCCCCCCAATATACGTAATAAAAATATACGAACATAGAAGTTCGTTACGTAAGTTAATTCGTAAGTTACTTATATTTATTACCAATAAAAACGTTCGTGAATAAAATTAAACAACTTTCGAGAGAGCCATTTAGCCAAAAAAAAGTAAAATGAATATGCAAATTTCGTTTTAATTATTCATGTACGGTGAGCCGAAATAAAAACCTGCATTAATTTAAAAACGTTCAGAAATTAGATAAAAAGACAAGTTTTTTTTTAACTGAAAGTAAGGAGCGACATTAAAACTTAAAACGAACAGAAATTATTCCGTGTATGAAAGAGGCCCTCCTCAACGCCTCTCTCTTTACGCTAAAGTCTTCTATTGTTTTAAAAAATAGTTGTGAGAAAGAGTCAAATGTCATGCGTCGGTATTTTCACGTTTCTTTACTTATCCGATTCCATTATTAACTAATCCAGCAGTTAATGGAATTTATCTCTGGGCACAGTATTTTTCATCTTCCTTTAATAATTTTATCCCTTTGCTCACTAATCCAATTAACAGGATGTATCTCGGGGCACAGAACACTAACATACTTCTTACGGAAATATTTGTTGGTGATTGCTGGAATTGGTTTTAAAAAGTAGCAGATCGACTCTCTTTTGTCAATACTGAATATATCGAATGATTGTTTTCAGTCGGTTTAATATTTGCGTTTACCGACACAGATCGAAATTTTTGTTGATGTTATTCATTATTATTCATCTTCCTCTATTTAGGAAGAATTGGCTTATGGTCTCAGCTGAGAAAGATTCTAATATGCCGAAAAAAGTGCACAAAAACTAGAAAAACTTTAATATCAACATAATGTAGGAGTATAAAATAAATCCTAGAAGCAAAATTTGTACTGAAAAAGAAAAGAATATTGGTAAGAATAAGTGACCTTAAGGTGAACAGAGAGTTAACTAAAATATATAAGTTTGTGAAGATGTCTGCAACCCTGTAAGAATGTGAAGATCTTTGTTTAAATAACTAAAGTGTATTTTCATTTTCTGCTGTCAATCCATTTGATATCAATCATACTAGTCGTTTGAACGGGGGAGTGTAATAAATAAAACAGCAATTAATAGAAGAGAAAGTGCCTCAGATCTGGTATAACTATCGTTATTACTTATTAATATTATTCTTATGAATGTGTCCTTAGAACGTTACGCCAACCATGCAGATTGGCTTTAGTTCAAATCGTATTTGTTTCTTTTTTTGAGGGGGGGCGCCCATTTTCCTGTATTTATGCTATGCTATGAATAAACTGGTTTGTAAAATAATTGAACGCCATAAAATCCAAAAAAAGTATTAAAAAGTATATTCAGACCTTTCAACGAAAGCAGCTACCACTGGGCAAGCTTTTCGTTGCTTTCGCGAGGACACCTCGTATGTATAAAATTGCCAACTTATCAGAAGAAGTAAAAAAAAAATACAGTTTCAGAAATTCTGTTTGTCAGATGTAAATAATGTATCGGAAAAAATGATCATTCGTAATAGAAATACATTATTTAAAGGCCGATAGAAAAAGTAAACAATTTATAAGGGATTTGTCACGCTCTTTGAACAAATATTCCTTTGATTTAAACAAAAACGCGAGTTTTTTATTTTGGCAATATCTTTTTAAAAAAACTGAGAATCTTTTTTGGGTTGAACCATTCGAAGCAAATTAAAAAACGGCGTAGTGAACGAATATTACTAAATTACGCTCAAAATCTTATGCATGGTTCAGTGAACATTCAAAGTAGCTTATTTTTTATGCTCAGAAATATTGCCCAAATTTAATTCTATGAAATAGTTTTGTCGTCATGACCTAGAAAATACAAGCCGATTCTGGGTTCCTATGGTTTCAGGATGATTGGAAGAGATATGTTTTTTAAGTTTTGTTGGACTTTTCTAGACATCTTTTAACTCTATAATTTACAAAGTCACTAAGAATAAATAAAATAGGACAATTCTCAGGTGGAAATCGAAATAGAGTTTGTTAGAAGGAGAAGGATGTAAGTTTAGAAGGGGGATCTGAAAGTTTAGAATACCTTTCAGTAGACAAGAAATCTTCAAAATGGCTAAAAGTCTGTGGTAGAATGCAAGATTTTCGGACTATCTATCTACTACTACTAACAACCCACTGCAACATCAAGCCACCTGAGGCCAACACATCTGTGCAAGCTCCTCCCGAACCCCGATCTTTTCAAACATTTACTCCCATGTACCCCATTTGAGGACAACCTACTTTTTCCCCCTATTTTATTACCCTCACCAATTGCCTCTTTTTGAAATATAAAAACACAGGCTGTGTTATCATCGAAAATGCTCGCTTATGCCAGGATTGTGTAGAAAAGACATAGCCTTGTCATGTGAAGTAATTTCTTTATTACTACTACTGCCACTACTACTACTACTAACAACTCACCGCAGCACCAAGCCGCCTGATGCCCGACACAGCCATGCAAGCTCCTACTTCGTCCCAATCTATTCAAATCCTCCCTTTTTACACCCTCCCACGAAATTCCCATTTCCTTTAAATCTTTCTTTATGACGTCATCCCACCCCAAACAAGGATGACCTGCTGTCCGTTTAGCCCTAGACGGTTGGCCGAAAAGAACAATCTTCGGCAATCTGTCATCCTTCATACGTACAACGTGCCCTAGCCATCTCAACCTTTCTTTCATTATAGCCCTAGAGTTCTGAGGAAAACTCGATTTCCAGGTTGCCCTTTTTCAGATGTGATTTGTCAATTTTTGAACCTTAGAAAGGGTCGCATGACATCTGTCCCTTTCAAAAAAGAAGTTCTCGGCATCAACTTCTTTTCAAAAAAGGTATGAATTTTTCATGACACAATATTAACTCTCTGTGAACCAATAATTAACGGCATACCAGACACCGCCCTTGTCACTAACGAGAATTATCAAACAGTTCGTGGTAACGAACTGTAATTAAGGAGCGACCCGGCTCAATTGTAACCGAAACTCTAAAAAACAGAATTTTGATACCAATAGATACATCAAAAGAGTTAGATTTTTATGCTGATTTCAAATATATAAGCTTCATCAACTTTAGTTTTACCCATCAGAAGTTACGATCCTGAGAAAATTGTCCTTATTTTCGAAAAAAGGGGGAAAGACTCCCTAAAAGCCATAGAAACTGAATGAAAATCACACAGTCAGGTTCAGCGTATCAGAGAACCCATTTATAGAGTTTTCAAGCTCCTATCTACAAAAATGTGGATTTTTTTTTTTTTTTTTTTTTTTTTTTTTTTTTACCAGAAGAAAGATCACGGATGCTTTTTTTTCAGGGGTGATCATATCGACCAAGTGGTCCTAGAATATCGCGAGAGGGCTTCTTCGAACATAAATTAAAAGTTCTACTGCCCTTTCTAAGTAACCCAAAAAACTGGAGGGCAACTAGCCCCCTCCCACGTTCGTTTTTTCCCAAAGTCACCCGATCAAAATTTTAAGATAGCCATTTTGTTCAGCATAGTCGGAAAGTCAAATAACTATGTCTTTGAGGATAACTTAATTTCCCACAGTCCCCGGGGGAAGGGCTGCAAGTTATGAACTTTGCCCATAGTTTAAATATAGTATCGGTTATTCGGAAGTATACAGATGTTTTCTGGGGGGGGGGGTCAGGTTGTTGCGTAGGAGGATCTTTCCATGGAAGAATGTTTTTCGGGGGAAGGGAATTTTCCATGAAAGGCGCACCGGATTTCCCAGCATTATTTAAAAAACCATCTGAAATTAAATTAAAAAAACAAGTTTTTTCAACTGAAAGTAAGGAGCAACATTAAAACTTAAAACGAACAGAAATTATTACATATATGAGGGGGTTCACCCCCTCGTCAATAACTAGGTCTTTACGCTAGGTTTTTTTAGTACTTTCAAAAGAGCTATTTATTCTGATTAAACGGCTTTTGTGATTCAGGGGTCATTCTTAAGTTACTGGAACAAAATTCAAACTTTAGCGTAAAGAGCGAGGTATAGACAAGGGGGCGAACCCTCATATACGTAATAATTTCTGTTCGTTTTTTTAGTTTTAATGTTGCTCGTTACTTTCAGTTGAAAAAACTTGTTTTTTTTAATTAATCACTGAACAAGATTTAATCTCTTTCGTCTTAGTTTTTGCCTAAGACATTTAAGCTTCATCTTCGATCATACGATATTGCAGAATCCTTTTTGATCAGAACTTTTTACATTGGACGAGTCATTAGAAACGTGCATACTTTATTAGGAGGGAGTTGGACCAGCCGTCATCAAAACAATGTATATTTCGTAACCTTTAGCTTAAAGATGGCACGTTCTTCCACTCTTTACTGAAGTTACATTAATCAACTATGTGTTTTAGTTCTTATTGGTTTGTATGAATTGAATCTTCGAATACGAACGATTTCCACGGAAAGTTTAAGGTATCAAGGACATCAAAGTAAAAACGATTTTTTGAGCTACTTTCTAAGATATTTCTTTTTGGCTATGTTTATCCAATTATTAAAGAACGAACAGCTAACCAGCACAAATTAGCAGGGACAAATAAGGTCATTGCATTAGTTTTTCAAAAGAACAGAAATTAAATTATTCTACCAGGTTAATCAGGCTTATTTTATAGACCTGTACTCATTTAATAAACAAAAAAAGTCTTTGAACACAATAACATTCCAATCCTTGATGTAAATATAATTTAAACTATATGAAATTCTAGGAGAAATTCAATGAATCGTAAAATGAATAAAAAGGAACTTTGAAAAAGCCTAAGGTTTTATCGTCGCACTCGGTACAAAAGGGAGTGTACAGGGCCGTATACAGGATTTTTGTTCGAGGGGGGGGGGGTACAAAGGCATCCAAAACGTGTTTTTATGCATTTTTATTACGTTTTTACGAGTTGGACAGAAATTTGGAGGGGGAGGGGTTCAAACCGTCTAACCCCTCCCCTGAATACAGAATGGGTGCGTGCCAAATCTTTTAATTTTAAAGCACTAAGGACAATGAAATATGATTGTTTGAATTCGTTATTTGGAACTTCCACCAATCATACATATCCCAAAGTATTTAAGAAATCGGAATTTTATTTTTGATGAAAAAGAGCTCAACTCAAATTCAAATTCATTTAATTCAAAAACAAGACATAGCTCTCGTGGGCAAAGCCCAAATATGATGTCTCTTAGTCATAATTAGCACTGTATACTTATGCAATTAGTATACAGTGTATTAATTGTAATAACAGTATACAGTGTAATAATAGTCAGTATACTCCATGTATACTTATGAAATTTTTGGTAGTAGAAGGTGCCATGTTAAAACAAAGAAACCTGTGTAAAAAATGAGTAAAAAGCAAAAGCTAAAAGAGCTTAAAAAGGTGTAACCTTTCTTGAAAGTTGCAGTTGTCCTCGGGAGTCAACAGATCGTTAATGTTTGAATTTTATGGACATAAAGAGTTGTCAAATTTAGCTAATTGGTTTTGCTTATTTATTTTCGCAGTTGAATATGGCAACACTGACGAAAATGTGGCACTGCCCTTAAAACTTCCCAATTTTTACGTACAATGTTGCTCTTTACTATCAGTTGAAAACACTTGCTTTTTTTATTTTAATTTTAGCAAAACCTAAATGACACTCTAGACTTTCCCGGTCTTGAGGGGTAGCAATAAAACCCTAATTTAAGGTGTGAAATTGATTAACACAAACCGTTTTGACAGTTTATTTAGTTTTCCTGTGTCACAAAGACCTTGTTTTCGACGCTATTTTTCCCTTTTAAATCCGTTTGTTTCAAATGGTGTAGAGAAAACATCGATCGAACAAAATTTCAATTCAAGCAACCTTCTTAATTTTCAGTAAAATAAAAATGACAACCTTCCATTTGGGGGGTTTGGTGGATGGCAACATCACTTGTTATTACTTGTATATCGCTCGTATTGGCAACTTGTGTTCACTTTGAATTCGGCGTCAGTATTTTTTTTTTTTAGTTTCTGTTTAAGTTTCATTGTAATATCATTCGTAATAATTTCTTAACGCTTTAAATTTCACATCATGTATAATTTAAATTCTTCTCTTTATAAATTTTAATTCACTCTAAAGTTTCTACCGAAAACTATTTAAAAAATCAAATCCTTCGTTTTAAGAGTGTAGCAGAAGAAGAAATTGCCTTTTTAATATAAAAAGCAGACAATGTTAACTCAACCTAGCGTGGAAAGTAGCGCTAGTGTCGGCAAGAAATCAACGCCATCTAGCGTTTGGTGGCATTTGGTATTTTTTCAAGCTTTGTAACCGTTTTTCTGTCAGCGACTGAGATCAGACTTTTATTTCTTGCCTAATTTTACGAATTACGAAAGTTGAATAAATTATTCGTATTATAACACTGAAAAAAATGCCAGGTGTCGCCAAACACTAGGTGGTGGTAATAGTTTTTTTTTGTTGACACTAGCGCCAGTTTACACTCTTATAGGCTAACCATACTCTTTGGTAACGGTCTGTTGCCAAAAAGTCACCTGTCCCGATAGAAAACTAAACTACAAAGAAAAGTACAATATCTACATCAACAGAGTGTATAAATGAGCTAAAATTACTTAAGAGTATGCGTGTAACTCAACTCCCGTTTAACTCAACCGCATTCAATTCAACACCGTTGAAGTCAACCCAGCAAATGTGGCAAATTTGCTCTGGTTGACCACATCTAAAGCAAGCTTGCTAATAAAATAAGAGTAGTAGAATTATAGTCCTTATTTCACCCCCCCCCCTAGTTGTCCCAGATATAACCCTAATAATATATTTTTCTGTTCTTTTGCATCTCTTGATAAGTTATGTCTTCTTTGTTAACAGAATTTCTCGTATTTCTTTACACGGTGAAAAGCTTTCCGCCAAGAGATTTCAGTACAGTTGTTGGATAAAAATATTATTTGGAATGATTTAAAATGCAGATAACTATGAAAGGAAACATGTTAATCTGACTAATAAAAGCATGCTGCAATTATAAAGCAAGAATTTCATATTTTTATTTTGTTTTGATTCATCCTAGGGCTATAGCTGAGACCATAAGGGGTTGGGATGTTGTGCATTGTCAGAAAAATGGCTGTGATATTTGTAAAGAGCAAAAACTATGAAATTGAATGGTTCCACTTTTATTTTATTAGCATGTTTTCTGTGGATGTGGTCAACCGCAGCAAATTTACCCCCAACCCCGATCCAACCTAACTTAATTTAAGCAAACCTTTTGGAGGGTTTGAGGTGAATGGGGGTGGAGTTGCACGGGGTTATGAGTTGAACGGGAGTTGCTTTAAATGAATCGAATTAAATGAAGATTGAATTGTTCGGAAGTTGATCTGAATGAGGGTTGAGTTGCATGGAGGGGAAGTTGAACGGGGTTAAGTTAACTGGGGGGCTGAATTGGACGAGGGTTGAGTTGAACGAGGCTGAGTTACGGGGAATCGTACTTGAGAGATTAAAATTACCTGCAATTACTTATATAATTAGGCCTAAGTAGGTAATTTAGATGACTTGATTGAAGTGCTCATCCTCAAAAGCTACGCAAATTTTAGTGTTAGGAAGTAGTCATTAATCAAATTAGTACTTGGAATGACTCTGTGCGTATGATACGTCTTTTAAAAGCTATGCTTTTTTACGTGTGTTTTGTGTTGAATCAAAACATAAAATAACTTAAATGATCAAAATAGAATTTGAAGAATCACAAAATTAAGTTATTAGGGAACTGATATACTGTTCATCAAACTCGTATAGAGTGGGGAGGGGGTTCCGATCATCATACAACATTTTTCAAGATTTTCGTCGTACTTTCTGGATTTTCACAAAATTTGCCTGCATGTTAGTTGGTTTTTGAATTTGCCATCCCCCCCCCCAGAAATAAGATACTACAGATATGGCTGCCGTGGGTACTGCTACATTATCAAAAGTGTAAACCTTACCATATTGTCCAATGAAATTGCATTCGTAATTATTTTTAGGTTGAAGCAGCATAAGAGGTTACATAATGGACTGGCATTGCATTGCAGCTACTGTACCAAACTGTTCACTAACAGGTCAGACTTAAAGAAGCATGAACGGGTTCACTCAGGCGAAAAACCATTCAAGTAAGTGGCGTAAACAACGATACCAAGTGATAACAAAAAAAATAATTGGCTGGGGAATATCACCCTTAATTGGTATCTGTTATTTGGTTGTGCAGAGATACCTTTGCAAAAGGATTCTTTTGCAGCGATATTAAAGGAAACTATTTATTGATTGCTACTTTCAAAAAAAACTAAGCTTGTAAGTCTCTGTAGTTCGGGATATGTTGAACACGTTCTTTGTCATGGTAAATTCAGACACACCAGTAAAATAGTCCCCCAGTCTGTTAAAAGGGCGCTGGGACGAACTATAACATATTTCTATATGTAGGTATATTTGCCGCGAAAAGCACTGAAAAGCCATGGCCAACAAAAAAACCAAAGAGAACAAAATACGAAAACACTTAAAAGAATCGGTTAAATTATTAAACAAAACTACTAAAAAAATAAAATCATCCTACAAAAGTAATTAAAAAACGAAATTATCAGTTTAAACCTAACCATCACAGAAGATCCTCCCTGTGGGTCATACCCACTGGAATGAACAATGCCATACTCCTAAAACACCCATTCCCAGACAGTTTTTCCACCCAAAACTCTTCGCCCTCTTGAAGTTTTAAAATTAAAGTAAAAGTCATTTGTAGCTGCATTCGGCTGTTACTAGTAGATGAGAATGTTACTTTTGGTTCTTCATATCGATATCGACTCTGTATGTCAATATTGATGTTGACTCTGTATGTTGGCCCATGCCTTTTTCCAAAAAGCATGCTATTTTCGTTAGGTCAGTTTTCTTTTTTAAATAACAAACTATTAAAGTCAGTATTAATTGAAGCACTGCAATTTGACGTTAATTTATTTTCAAATGATTTTTTTGGCAATCCACAGAGGGAGGAGAGGGAAAGGAGGGAGAAATGAATAGATTAATTTGAAAATATGACTAACTGACGAATTAGGCCTTACCTCTTTGCTCCTTACCATAGAAGCGAAGAGGAGAAATGAATAGATTAATTTGAAAATTACTCTGTTAAGTTGTACTAAGCTAAAATAATACTAAAAAAGTATCATAAAAAATTTCTATTGCCCTACTTCTAAGATTATTTACTAAAAAAATCCAATATTTTTATTTCCCCTTTTTGCCCTCCCCCCCCCCTCTCTCTCTCTCTCTCTCTCCCTCTCTCTTTCCCCTTTTTTAGTGTTTTTATGAAAAAAATCGAAAAGATAAAATTGCACAGCAACGAACAAGACGACCACGAATTCTTAGTAAGGAGCTGTAGTACTAGTAGGAGGGAGACTCAAATCCTATTATTGCAAAAAAAGAGGAATGTAAAAGATATTATAAAATTATAGTGTATGAACAGCGTAGCGAAGTGTTGCTCAGAAATGACAACACTTTTTTTTTTTTATAAATATGTAACCTAGGTATCCTAGGTACTGATGATGTAACCTAGATGTAACCTAGGTATTGATGATGCGGACCATATTCTCGCCGAGTGCCAGCAACTTTCTCTTTTAAGGGGAAAGTATTTTGAGGGTGGTAATTGAAGTTCCCGGGGATCCTGCAGACGACTGTAAAAAGGACAATAAGGCAGTTATGTAAATATGTAAATAAAGCGTTGGCATCAATGAGTGAAACATGATATTTATGTTATTTCTCTTGTGGAGTGTATTTAAGAATACTGTGCTGCATGGCCTAATTTTTTTGGCTTATAATAAATTTATTGTTATTGTTATTAAATATCGTCTTTCCCGAGGGGATTCTGACTTCCCACCACCTGCTGTACATCTTGGAATGTCACGTGTGTTGCAGAGTTTCGCCACGCTTGGCACACTCCCCAAAACGCTTGGCACGGTTCCTCCACGCTTGGCGCATGCCATCTCGTGCACATGATTTAAGAGAAAGAGCGACCCCTTAGTCTCTTCTAAACTAGGACTTCGTTGGGCTTATCATTCTATCTCTGCCCTTGGGATTGAAGCATATGGCATCAATTGTATGGTATCATGTATGGTTTATGCCTGCTACGTTTTAAATATTCTCTTACTGCGAAACCATTTGAAGCTTAATCCAATCCTGCGACTTTTAGTAAGGCATTCGCTAGCAAAAACAAAACTTTGGACATGGAACATCATGCAGCATGGCATTCAGGGGCCTCGATGCTAATCTGTCTAGCTTAAGTAATGTATTTTCCACACTACCGCGGAAAAACTTTGATGCTAGCGTAACTGAAGACTTTATGTTATATTATTGTAATTTTATGGAAAAAATTTTGTCCTTAACGTAGACAGTGCTGAGAAGATTGGAGATTTATCTAGAATTTTACATTACATAAGTTTATGCTACTTTTTGGAAAAGTCAACATAGCCGCAACAAAATAGAATTCATGGATGAGCAGTTAATAAATTTTGAAAACAAATTGATGAACTTTTTTCTAGAAAGCATTTCACGCTTGATCAGAGCTTGAATATCCATCTCCATTCCACGTTTCTAATTTTAGGAAAATTTGCTTATGATAGCTGTGAGGATTTTGGATGATGATTATGATGGTTTTACGGATTTTTACGTCAGCTTAGTGTGAAAGAACTTGTTTAGGTGTGAAAGGTTATACTTAAAACAACATATCTTAACCACTTAGCACAGAAAAGTACGTATGTATTTGTGACAGCCACTTAAGGCTTTAGGGTTTTCAGCGTTAAAGTTGATTCCTCTGGGTAGGTAATGATAGGGAGAACGGGTGACATTTTGAAATTTGTCCTTTTTTCAATTCAATTCAGTTTTATTAATAATAAAAACAATAAAAATATATAAAATTTATACAAAAGAGATACAATCATTAAGTAAACACTTTTCCTCTAGGCCATAGCCTGTTGAGGTAACATATATTGCTGCAATTTACGTGGGCATTCAAATCCACCCACTCTACACTACCAAAAATGAGATCCAGCTCCCAAAATAATCCGAATCAATAAAAGGAAATAAAAGGAAACGAACCCAAAACAACATAATTCCCTTTAACCTATCCTTAACTACCCTTCAAACCTTTAACCTTTAAAACCCGTGCCACCTCCAAACTATCACTTACGTCCTGACCTTCATGTAAAAGTTTAGAAGGCATAGAAGATCCCGTAGAATTTGGGTTAATGACTCTTTTTACTAAATTCCAAACTTTTTTTACATTATTATCACTAATCAGCAAGTTTTTTACAATAATAATTCTCTTTAGCTTTTCTTAGAATCTTGTTCAATATAATCGTATACTGGTTGTACTCATTTAATGTATGTATTGATGGACGTTTCTTAGAACGGGGCCACAAGCGCATTTTTTCATTAACACATTTTAATAAACCAAACGGAATTCAAGGTCTTCTTGGAGAATCTTTTCTTGAACGTCGTGTGTATATTTCTTCGCATCTTTTTTTACTTATCAATAACTATTTCAAGAAATGCTGGAAAAGCAATATTATATCCTTTCCATCCAAATTTACTGACCAATAAATTATTTGGTTATAGATTAACCTTTTTAGCTAATAATTAGCTGCATGTTCTAAAATGAACTTTACGAATGAGTTAGGTAGTTTAAGCAGTAACAAGATATTTTTTATGTTGCGCTATAATCGTTTGCCCCAGCAGTTATAACCACCACCACGCTCTTTCCCCAAAAAGTAATACTAAGAGCCCCAATTACTGCTGGACTATTGGCGCCACTTCGAGCATAATATTTTGTGATAGGGCTTGCCTATCTCCTTCCCCATAATAGAGGGGCCATCCTTGAGTGTATCAATGTATCCACCAGTGTAATCCCCTGTCTCAAGAACGCCTACCCTCCAGCTTTTGACTGGCTTGGGCAGGCGGCACTCGTCCCTCAGAAGAGAGGGGAGAGTCACCCACTGCTCGCCAGCCATCAGCAATAAGTGGCGCTTGATCATCGAAACCAGTTTGAGCAAGAGAACTTCTTTCTGCTACATCTGGCTGTTCTTCATTAGATATTTTCTGGGCATGATTTCAGCAGTCATTACTGGCTTCAATATGTCTGGTCTCGACAGCGTATTCCACAAAACAATCTGCCTTATGGTCTGACACTGAGCAGGAGGGCCAGTGACTGGGCGGTGACTGAAATTGGCAGTAGTAGGCCCCTATTTGTGCCTTCTTTTCTCAGGGGCACCAGGAGAAAGTTGTCACTGTTCACCCCCCCCCCCCTCCATGCAGGGATTTAATAGAACTAGTTTTTTTTTCTGAGCCCTATATGTCCGAATTGACTTGAAATTCTTGGGCCGTAGATTTTTACCCTCCCCCCCTATATTATGAGAAATACATTTTTTAGGGGAGTTGGTATTTTCATTGGGAAAATTTTAAAAAAGGACACATTTGTCCTCCCTCCTAGATTTTGAAAAATGTATTCCCCCCTCCCCCCCCCCCATAAATTTTCTTGAGTTGACGCCATTGTTAGGATTTTGACTCATTTTATGCTTGTGATTCATGTTTTGAACTTAATTTTACTTGACAGCGAAATATAAACTTGACTTGTTTTAGCTTGTGACAGTCCTTTCAATAAAGTATCATCGTATCTATTATCTAAAATTATTCTAATTCTACGCAAGGGCAACCATTGTGTGTCTGCAATATAAAAGACAAAGAACTAAAGACAACCTAATTCTTCAAAGGATATCCAAATGTAGACATAATGGTATCACCATGCCAAGCTGGAAGAAAATAAATAAAAAGCATAATCACAACATGACTGGTTTAAAGAAGACGTCAAATGTATTAAAGATGTATAATTGCTTCTTTTTTTTTCTTTAGTGGGTATGTTTGTGTGGCATAGTAAATGGTAATTTTAATACCTTTTTTTTGCAGATGCAAAGAATGCGGAATGGCATTCAAAGTTGCTCATCATTTACGAGAGCACGAGCGCAAGCATACAGATGATCGTCCTCATGTTTGTCATGTTCAGGGTTGTACTGCGAAGTATCGGCGCGCAGAAGCGCTTAGAAAACATATGGCGTCCCAACATTTAAATGTGGGCACAGGTGAAGACCTAATAACTTTTTTAAATCAGCTAGGCATAAAGACTGTATCAGATATGATGAATAATGAGTCTCTGCGCCAAGCTGTGGAGCAAATCAAGCCAAGCGACAATGTATTGGCAGAAATAGCTGCGCATACCGATATTTGTCGGTGCAATCCTTGTCTTTGTGATCCAAGTAAGCCTAACAGCCTCTGTAACTGCATTATGGAGACAGATAACTCTGAGATGCAAGTCTCTATTCCTAAAAATTCAAACTGTTGCAGCAGTGCGAAAGAAGCCTCAACTATCAACAGTTATTCTGATACTACTGCCTCTCGAAATGATAATGCAAATTCAATTTCTAATGCTGATATTCATCGCGTTGAAGGTCCTACCAAGACGTCACTGAATTCTGGTAATAAACAAAGCTGCTGCTCTAACAGTTTTTGTACTGATGGCATGGGTAATGTGAGCAATGAAGGGTGCCAGATTTTTGGCTCAACTTATCCTACTGGTTCTTGGAACTCTGATGTTGATGTTTCCTCAATTTCGCTGGGACTCGAAACGAAACAAGGATCAGAACGCCAGAATAAGATATCTCCGATTGAAACTAATCCATCTTATTTCCGGGCAGTTTCTGTTGGGATAGATGCATCTGTCGCTGTTAAAGATTGCTCTACTCAATATGAAGATCCTACTGATTTGTCCGACTTCGATTTGAGCTTTTTAAGAAGTCCAATGACAAACCAGGTAAATGATCCCTGGGATTTGACAGTCCCAACTCCAGCCCACACGGGAACCCAAACAAATCCAAGAGAAACTAGCCTTTGTTCCCTTAGTGAAGAACAAGCACCTTTAGACCTTTCAAAAAAATTATACCGAGACCAAGCCTGCGAAGTTATGAACCTTGATGTTACCATGCTTTCTAGTCCAGTGCTGCCTTCTAATCATTTAAGTGACCACGAAGAATTAAATGGCATGTGCTCAGATGGTATACAGACTACTTGTTGTGCAGACTCATGCACAAAACCTGGCATCCTTGGACTGTGCAACAACGATTGTGATACACTCGATTCTGGATGTACTGGGCATAGTGATTTCATTACTCCCCCGAAAAGCTGCACAGAAAAAGGTTGCTGTGAGCCCAGCTCTAGTTGTTGTACGCTTCAAAAACATGAAAATAATAAATGTTGCATTATTGTTTGCCTAAATGACCTTGAAAATAATTTACAGCAAGAAAGTATAGATTCAGTGGGCCAATTCTGATCTTTCATTATAAGGTTGTTAAATGTTATTTAATTTTTGTAAACTTAAAGTATTTGAAGATGCAGGAATATTGTATTTTGTCGATAATGTAATACAATTTTCCTTTTTTTTATTTGTTCTTCTGGTTCTTTCTCTGATACCCCCCTCCTTTCGCATCCGGAATGCTGAGTTGCTGTATAATTTGTGTGTCTTCTTTTTGTCGGTTCTTGGACCTATCCCTCCTCAAGTAATAAATTTCTTCATTTGTGTTTATCTCCATTAACTCAGATAATATATTTGAGATAACATGCCCTTAGTAATGTTAAGGCTATGTGATAAATAAGTTGAAGCCCAAATAACATAATATACCAATATATAATATACCAATAAATATACCATATATACCATATACCAACAAATATACCATAATATACCAATACATAATATCAACATATAGGTATGCATGGTGAAATCGATGCTGTTCCTGAACTTTCGTAATACTTGTCATCAAAGTAAAGAAATTTATTGTACACTCCGATGGGAAAAGTTCAGCTAATATATAGTTTTTAACTGATGCATATTCTGGATGCTTTTTCTTCCTCCTCCCTCCTTTCCGGAATCTCAAGGTTGTCGTAATTTTTCATTAGGGAAAGGTGTCTTAGCTGTAATTCCGGGTTTCAATTACTCGTCTTTACGATTACGTGTTGATTGCTCGTCTTTACGGAACCTTAGTTATGGTTGAAAAGGGCCGTAAGGTTGCTCTAGATCAAAATGTCAACCATTCTTACTTAAACTTGCCACCTTTCTTACTCTTTGATTGCTCGTCTTTACGGAACCTTAGTTATGGTTGAAAAGGGCCGTAAGGTTGCTCCAGATAAAAATGTCAACCATTCTTACTTATACTTGCCACCTTTCTTACTCTTTGATTGCTCGTCTTTACGGAACCTTAGTTATGGTCGAAAAGGGCCGTAAGGTTGCTCCAGATAAAAATGTCAACCATTCTTACTTATACTTGCCACCTCTCTTACTCTTTGATTGCTCGTCTTTATGGAACCCTAGTAAGGGCCGTAAGGTTGCTCCAGACAAAAATGTCAACCATTCTTACTTACACTCGCCACCTCTCTTACTCTTTGATTGCTCGTCTTTAGGGAACCTTAGTTATGGCCGAAAAGGGCCGTAAGGTTGCTCTAAGTAAAAATGTCAACCATTTTACTTACACTTGCCACCTCTCTTGCTCTTGTTGCAGTTGACTTGTTTTCCCCTCTTTCTTTTCTTTTCCACTTATTTATTTATATTCAATTAGGTATAAACGAATTTTTTTTCAATTGACGCACAGATGTTTTTGTTTGAGGCTGTGGGGTACGCAGAGTGTGAGAACCTTCAGGTCCTTCCTCTTTTAAGAAACAGTTGCTTACGTGTTTGATCGAGGTCACCTTATTTCACCTTCAACATCAAATGCGATTTAACTAAAACTTAGGATTTCTTGAGTTTGTATTCCTCCATATTTTCAGAAGCTTTGTTCGACGAGTTTCCTTCACGTAATTGGGCTAGTAATTAATTTATGTCGTTACTATCAGTAACGGACAATATAGGGTCTGTTGCTTAACAACCATAGTAAGTGTTAATATCCTCATTTTTTTTTTTTTTTATTGTTTTTATTCTCTCCCCAATATTTCAATCGCCCACAACACTATTTGAAATCTTTTTAATGTTCGTCTAATGGAAAAGAATCTTACAAAGATTTTAATGCAGAACTTGGTAAGAGTACAAAAAATCGCTAATTTCAATGCATTGATTTTGACATGATATTGTGGGCATTTATACGGATGTTCGTATAGAAAACGTTAGTCCGTTGGAATTAAAGCCATGTCTAACCAGGCCAGGTATCGTGCTCAGGGCTCATTTGTAACCAGGGCTCATTTGAACAAGCATTATGATATGTAGTGTTTTTTTGTTTTTTTTGTAGCGAAATACATCATGCCACAATAAAGTACCGTTTTCTGCTCTTTTGTGCCGTAAAACCTAAATTTTTGCCCAGAGTGTGCCGAAAGGCAGGGAAATTCAAATTTGAGATCGAGTGAACACAGTTTAAAAGCTGTATATAACATTTATTCTCCCCGAAATCTTAAGCTTCTTTTATTGTTTTTCTGTAATTTGTTATATTATGCTCACTCCTGGCAATACTTCTCAACCTGCGCTTTTGTTTTCCCGTGTACCTTCTTCCCCCTCCTTCTCTCCTAAAAGGGTGCTGAACGTTGGTGAATTTGGACAAAACTTGTTATATTTTTGAGTTTCATGAGTGCGATTTATATTAGTGTTAAAATATGTGTGCAAGCGACCGTCAGAGGGGGAGTTGTGACGATACAAGATTGCAAAGGTCGTAAAGGGAAGCCAGGTAATAAAAAAAAACAGCTTGATTCGCAGTTCGATGCTGTATGCAAACATAATAATTATTTTTATCACAAATATCGAAGGATAATAATGAGAAAAAAGTTTCCTAATAAAATGAGTAAAATATTACTCAGAATAAATACCTTTGTAGGCGCCTATGATAAACCAATTACTTTCCAGAAGAACTTTTTTTTAATCTTTAAAAAAGGCGCTTGAACTAAATGAAAGGAACAAACAGGGATTACCAGGAGTTGATATTTAAAGAAAGTTGAGTAAAAACCTCTAGAAAGTTTCGTTCAACTGGCTCTACTACTCTCTTTAAAATGTAGAAGAAAGTTTGCGTGAAAAGCCATTGGTTAAATAAAGGGCAAATGTTTTACGTTCGGGTACCACAATATGTTTTATCTTTTGCTTTTAGGCCTGTTTTGCGTCAATTTTACAACCTCCTCCTCCCCCTCCCCCCCAAGTGTGTATATGTCTTATATAGAACATATCTCAGAGCTAAAAAGAATAAAAATTAGACATTCCTTTATAAGATCTACAATCGAAGTTGTCACAGAAACTTCGAAAAGGGCTCATTCGATTAGAAATTAGAAGAGCTTGTGTCCTTTTTAATAGCCTAAAGTGATTGGAAGGCAACTAACACCTCTCTCACATCCACCATTTCCCCAAACACATCCAATCAAAATTTTTAGATAACAATTTTGTTCAACGTAGTTGAAATGTCCGGAAATTATGTCTTTGAGGATGACACTCCACCCACAGCCCTGAGGACAAGGGTTGTAGGTTATGCCCTTGGGCCATATAAGGTTTTTTTTATAGAAAGCATTGTCGTAGAAACTTCCGAAATGACTCATTCGATTGGAAATTGAAAGGGCCAGTGCAATTTTTAATAGTTGAAAGTGATTGGAGGGCAACTAACCACCCTCTCTCGCCCACCATTTCCCCAAACACATCTAATCAAAATTTCGAGATAGCCATTTTGTTTTACGTAGTTGAAAGTTCTTAAAATTAGGTCTATGAGGATGACAACCCCCCACAGTCCTTAGGGCAAAGGTTGTAAGTTGTGCCTTGGGGGCATAAAAGGTTTTAATAGAAAACGTTTTCGTAGAAACTTCAAAAAAGGGCTCATTCGATTGGAAATGGAAATGACTAGTGCCCTTTTTAATTGTCAAAAATGATTGGAGGGCAACTAACCCTCCTCTTACGCCACTATTTCCCCAAACACATCCAATTAAAATTTTGAGATAACCATTTTGTTCAACGTAGTTGAAAAGTCCGGAAATTATGTCTTTGAGGATCAAGACATCCCCCACAGCCCTCAGGGCAAAGGTTGTAAGTTATGCCCTGGGCGCATATAAGGTTTTTATAGAAAGCGTTGTTGTAGAACCTTCAAAAAGACTCATTTGATTGGAAATTGAAAGGGATAGTCCCCTTTTTGTTAGTTGAAAATGATTGGAGGGCAACTAACCCCCCTCTCACGTCCACCATTTCCCCAAACACATCCAATCAAAATTTTGAGATAGCCATTTTGTTCAACGTAGGTGAAACTTCTAAAGATTAGATCTTTGGGGATGACGACCCGCTCATAGCCCTCAAGGTAAGGGTTGTAAGTTATGCTTTGGGGGTATATAAGGTGTTTATAGAAAGCGTTGTTGCAGAAACTTCAAAAAGGGCTCATTCGATTGGAAATAGAAAGGTCTATTGCCCTTTTTAATAGTCGAAAGTTATTGGAGGGCAACTAACCCCCTTCTCAAGCCCACCATTTCCCCAAACACATCCAATCAAATTTTGAAATAGGCGTTTTGGTGAACGTATTTGAAAGGTCCAGAAATTATGTCTTTGAGGATGACCCCCCCACAGCCGTCAGGACAAGGGTTGTAAGTTATACCCCAGGGGCATATAAGGTTTTTATAGAAAGTGCTGTCGTAGAAACTTCAAAAAGGGCTCATTCAATTGTGAATTGAGAGACTAGTGCCCTTATCATAGGCAGCGCAACTGCGCTGCCTAAGTAAAGAACAATGTGGGCACAATCTAGTATTTTTTTTTTCTTTTAGACCATGGTACTTCGTATCGAAGGAGTTGTCGTAGAAACTTCGAAAAGGGCTCTTTCGATTGGAAATTGAAAGGGCTAGTGCCCTATTTAATTGTCGCCCCCCCTAAGATCCCTCAGGGCAAGGGTTGTAAGTTATGCCCTAGGGTCGTTTAAGGTTTATTTGTAAAGGGTGATCGTAGAAACTTCTAAAAGGATTCTTTCAATTGGGAATTGAGAGGGCTAGTGCCCCTATTAATAGTCAAAACTGACCGGAGGGCAAATGCCCCTCCCCCACGCTCATCATTTCCCCAAACACTTCTGATCAACATGTTTATATAGTCATTTTGTTGAACGGACTTGAAGGGTCCAGAAATTACGTTTTTGAGTGTGACAACCCCCCCCCCCAAAGCCCCCAGGGCTAAGGTTGCAAGTTTTTCCCTGGGGGTATATAAGGTTTTTATAGCAAGTGTTGTCGTAAATACTTCAAAAAGGGCTCATTCGATTGGAAATTGAGAGGACTAGTGCATTTTTTATCAAAGAGCAAATGACCTCCCCCCACCCCAATGCCCATCATTTCCCCAAACACTTCCAATCAAAATTTTGAGATAGCCATTTGTTCAAGGTTTTGAAAGGTCCGGAAATTATGTCTTTGAGGAAAAATAATCCCCCCAGACCTCAGGGCAAGGGTTGTAAGTTATGCCCTGGGGCCATATAAGGCTTTTATAGAAAGTTTGGTCATATAAACTTCGGAGGGGCCTCATTGGATTCGTAATCAGACACTCTAGTGCTCTTTTGAAGAGTCAAAGTGATCGGAGGGCACCTCCCCCCCCCCACACGTCGTATTGTCCCGAAATGCATCTAATAGAAATTTTTAGACGGTCTTTCTATTCAAAATAGTCTAAATATCATATAACAAGGCTTTTGGGGTTGAAACAAACCACAGAGATTAGGGGCAAGGGTTTTAATTTATGCCCAGGGGGTATTTAAGGTTTTATACAAGGGATGGTTGTTTAACTTTAGAAGAGGCTTAATTGGTTGAAAATTGGAAGTTCTAGTTCCTTTTAAGCGTTAAAAGTGATGGAGGGTATTTAGCCCCCCCCCCCTACAACCCCACCTTTCACCAAACGCATCTGGGTGAAATTATGAGATAGCGATTTTTTTTTAATATAGTCCAAAGAACTTATAATGATGTCTCTAGGGATGACACAACCCCACAGCGCCCTGGCGATAGGGTTGTAAGCTATTTACGAGGGTAAAGTTTAACATATAATATTTAGATGACATTAACATTTAACAAATCTTCCTCAGCCTTTCGAAGTGCCCGTGTTTCAAGACTACTTGAAAAGTGTCATTACCGTAGCTTCCAGTATTCTAATCCTACTTCACAAACCTATCCAAGTTTTTCTCAGTTGTGGAAAAACACCCTGGGCCTTGGCTATTCTACTTCTCATATCTTAACCTTTCTCGTATTATAGCCCTAGATTTTGGAACTATTTTTTCGTACAGCTTATTGTTTGTCATACAGTCAGTCAAAGTGGTATCTAAGACTATCCTTGGCCTACTCTTTTGGATATTAAATAAAAAAAAACAAGTTTTTTTAACTGAAAGTAAGGAACGACGTTAAAACTTAAAACGAACAGAAATTATTCCGCATATGAAAGGGGCTGTCCCCTCCTCAACGCCTCGCTCTTTACGCTTAAGTTTGACTTTCTCACAACTCTATTTTTTTTAACAATGAAAAAAAAACCTGTTTTTTTATTTAATTTTTGAACGTTTTTGAATTAATGCAGGTTTTGATTTTGGCTCATCGTACATGAATAATAAAAAAAAAATGAATATTAATTTTACTTTTATTTGGTTAAATGGCTTTCTCGAAACCTGTTTAATTTTATTTAGGAACGTTTTTATTAGTAATAAATATACGTAACTTACGAATTAACTTACGTAACGAACCTCTATATTCTTATGTTTTTAATACGTATATTAGAGGATTCGCCCCCTAGTCAATACTTTGCTCTTTAAGCTAAAGTTCGAGTTTTGTTCCAATCCTTTAAAAATGACCCCTTAATCACAAATATCGTTAATTAGAATAAATAGCTCTTATGAAAGTACTAAATAATCTTTGGCTTAAAGAGCGAGGTATTGACTAGGGGATGAACCCAATCATATACGTAGTGTTTTCTGTCGTTTTAAGTTTTGATGTGGCTACTTACTTTCAGTTAAAAAACTTGATTTTTTATATATAATTTCTCATCTTTATTTAAAAAATGCTGGGAAATCCGGCGCCCCCTTCATAGCTATGTCTCTTCTCCCACGAAAACTTCGTTCATGGTAAGATCCTCCCACATACGCCCCGATCAACTCCCCCCCCAGACTACCAGAAAAAATCCCCTTTGAAAACGTATGTATACTTCCCAATAACCAATACTATATGTTAACATTGGGTAAAGTTCATAACTTTCAGCCCTCCCCCTGGGGACTTCGGGGGATTAAGTCATCTGAACAAAATGGCTATCTCAAAATCTTGATCGGGTGACTTTGGGAAAAAAATGAGCGTGGGAGGGGGCCTAGTTGCCCTCCATTTTTTTTTGTCACTTAAAAAGGGCACTAGAACTTTTAATTTCCGTTCGAATGAGCCCTCCCGCGATATTCTAAGACCACTGGGAAAAAATCCCTGGGATCACCCCTGGAAAAAAAAAAATAAAATAAACACGTATCCGTGATCTTTCTTCTGGCAAAAAATGCAAAATTCCACATTTTTGTAGATAGGAGCTTGAAACCTCCGCAGTAGGGTTCTCTGATACGCTGAATATGATGGTGTGATTTTCATTAAGGTTCTATAACTTTTAGGGGGTCTTTCCCCCTTTTTTCGAAAATCAGCCAAATTTTCTCAGGCGCGTAACTTTTGATGGGTTGGGCTAGACTTGATGAAACTTATATATTTGAAATCAGTATTAAAATTTGATTCTTTTGATGTATCTATTGCTATCAAAATTCCGTTTTCTACAGTTTCGGTTACCATTGAGCCGGGTCACTCCTTACTTACAGTTACGAAGTGCCCGTGTTTCAAGACATTACTTGAAAAGTGTCATTACCGTAGCTTCCAATTTTCTAATACTAGTTCACAAAACTCCGAGTTTTTCTCAGTTATGAAAAAACACCCTGGGCCTTGGCTATTCTACTTTTCACGTCTTTACTGCATCCACCATCTTCACTAAAATCTATTCTTCACCCTGATTCATTTCTAGTTTAAGCGACTTAGTCTTCTTAACTTCTTTCATACTACTACTAATACTACTAATAACTCACCACAGCACCAAGCCGCCTGAGGCCAACAGCTACGCACGCTCCTCTTCCGCCCCAATGTATTCAGAGCCTCCCTTTTTACACCCGCCCACAAAGTTCCCATTTCCTTTAAATCTTTCTTTATGGCGTCCTCCCACCCCAGACGAGGACGACCTGCTTTCCATGTAGCCCTAGACGGTTGGCCGAAAAGAACAATCTTCGGCAATCTGTCATCCTTCATCCGCGTAACGTGCCCTAGCCACTTCAACCTTTCTTTCCTTATAGCCCTAGAGAGCGGTATTGAACCACATATTTCGTGCAGCCTATTGTTTGAAATATGGTCAGTCAGCCGGGTACCCAGAACAATCCTTAAGCAATTTCTCTGGAAAACATCTAGCAAGTCTTCATCCGCTTTTCGGAGTGTCCATGCTTCAGAGCCATATTTGACCACTGTCATCACTGTAGCTTCTAATATTATAATCTTGGTTTGCAGACTTATCTTCCTATCCTTCCAAACTTTTTTTAACTGTGATTTTTAACTGTGAAAAAACACCCTGAGCCTTGGCTATTCTACTTTTAACATCTTCACTGCTCCCACCATCTTTACTAATAATTACCAAGGTAAGTGAAGCTGCCCACCTAATCAATCTTTCATTGCCCAACGTCACCTTTTCATCTTCACTTATTCCTAGACTTAGTGACTTAGTCTTCTTAACGTTAATTTTCAAACCTATTCTAGCACCCTGAACTCGCAAAACCTCTAAAACTTCGTTCATTTTGCTCACACTTTCATCTAGGATCCTTAAATCGTCAGTATAATCTAAATCCAGTAAAGTTTTTCCTCTCCATTCGGTTCCATGTTTTTCCATTACCTTTCCTGTGCTCCTTAAGACAAAGTCCATCAACATAATCCCTATAAAGGGGGATAGAACACAACCCTGCTTAACTCCTGATTTAATACAAAACCAGCTGTTAACCTCATTTCCTACCTTAACCGCAGCAGTGTTATTCTCGTACATAGCACTAATCACTTTAATGTATTTGTCTGGTATACCATACAAGGATAAAACCTTTAATAAAGCTCCTCTATCAACAGAATCGAACGCTTGTTCATAATCTATAAAACTGAGAACCAAAGGTGTTTGAAAACTAAGGCACTTCTCAATTATTAACCTAAGAGTGAAAACTTGGTCGACACATCCTCTGCCTTTTCTAAAACCGCACTTTTCTTCTCTTAAAACTTTGTCTACGGCATTTCTCAGTCTAAAAAGTATCATATTACTAAGTAATTTACTACATACAGAGACCAGATTAATGCCTCGGTAATTACCACACTCATTTTTATCACCTTCCTTCTAAAGTGGCTTAATTAAGGTTTTCCTAAAATCGTTAGGTACTTTCCCTTTTTCAAAAATCATATTCATAACCTTCAGTATCTTATTTCTAACCTCAAAGCCACCATATTTAAGAAACTCATTTACCACCCTATCAGCACCTGGAGCCTTGTTATTTTTCAATTCTTTTAGTACTGTTGCCATTTCCTCCTCACAAAACAAATCTTCCTTTACATCCAAGGTATCACAAACTTTTTCATTTTCCTCTATATCTTTTCCTGGAACTCTATCTTGGTTAAGCAAATTCTCAAAATGTTCGGCCCATCTCTCTTTAGTTTTTTCCTTATCGCTAATTGCGGCCCCACTCCTATTTTTATCTAGGCCAAGTCTGGCTTGATTACTTCCTCTCAATTTGTAAACATCCGAGCACAGTTTTTATTATAGCGCCGTCCAGTTGCATTTTCCAGATCATTAGCAATTTTATCATTGACTTTCACATTAAGTCCCCTTAGTTCATATTTTAATTCTTACTGCAGTTTTTTTACATCCATACTGTTTTCATATGACCTATCACTCAGATAATTCTTGTACAAGTCCTTTCTCCTTTCTATTAAACATAAAGCTTTTTCACTAATATTCTTGGCTGCTGTTCTAGCTCTCTTCCCTAAAACACCTTCAGCAACTTCACAAACTATTTTTCTAAAATTATTCCAACTATCTTGCACCTTGTCAAATTTCAAGCTTTCCACTTTATTATTCAAGTCTTCCTGAAAAGTTTCTCCTAAAATTCTTATTCTTGAGTCTACTAGAACTATAACTTACAGACAGGTAGTTGTCCTTTCAAAACTTCAGCTGTAGATTGACCCTAGACACTACTAGATGGTGATTTTTACTTGTAACATCAATAACGGCACTCCTATATACCCTAGTATCTTGTGTTGATTCTGTCAGTTTTCGGTTTACTATAACATAATCAATAAGGTTTGCTGTCTTACCATCACGTGAATACCATGTTTACTTATGAGCCATTTTATGACCAAACACCGTATTGGTTATAACTAGATTGTTATACCTACAAAATTGCAAAAGTCTGTATCCATTACTGTTTTCGGTTACTACAGCAAATTTACTTAGGCTAGGATATCATCTATCCCTATTTCAACCGACCTGTGCGTTAAAATATCCTATTAAAAACAACGTAATTCTACCTGGGACCTTGTCTATTTTCTGCTGTTACTGTAAATAAAATTCGTCTGAGTCACTAGTATCTCCGTCAGTCAGTTCTACAGGGGCATATACTACTATAACTGACATCTTGATGTTTCTAATAATGAAGTAAGCAATTAGTATTCTATTATTAATATCTTCCCAGCCTAAACAAGACTTAGCAGCTTCCTTATTCATCATGAGCCCTACTCCCTATCTATGTACCCCATCCTTCCTGCCTGAGTAAACAAATTCTATATCACCTAATTTCATGCTTCCTACCCCTGGGATATGAGTTTCTGAAACTCCTAATAAATCCAGTTCGAATCGTCTGAATTCGTCAGTCAAAATGTCGACACAATAGTTTTTTTTTAACGTCGTAACATTCCAAGTTCCAATTTTCATGCTCTTTAAATCATTGAAAATATTTTCGCCTCAGGAAAAGCAATGATCCCGGATACCAGTGCAGGACGGGGATCACATATCTTCTCAAGTCTACACCGAAGTGCTTAAGCCGGCTTAGAACCGGACAGAAAGAAGTCCCTGGGACCTCCATGAATGGAGGCTTTGTGCAATCCTGGGCCCATCTTGGTCACAGCATGATTTTCAGTACTTGGCGATGCTCTTCTATCAATAAGAGTCGAAATCCTGCACAGACAATCTCAAGCCTATTACCTCCGACTCATTATATATTCATGCCTACAAATATTATGCTACCACGGGGAGGCAGCCCATAATAGATATATTAGCTAGGAAGAGGTTTTTCAGCCCGAAGACGCCCGTCAAAACAAGCCCAGAAGAATTGTCCATTAGTCAGAATCCCGTGCGAATGCTGTGTCGTTTACTATGCTATAATTTCCCCGAGGGGTGTCTCTTCTCAAGTGGGAATAGAGTTGACTGCAAGGTCCTCAGTCTTGCAGGTACCCCGAAAGGGTCGAGGCAGCCCTTTGCAGAGGTCGTTGTCCATAAATCTGGATCTTACTGCCTGCCGCAGTTGTCCTCCTATAGAGGATCCTCCCGCGATGGTGTTCTGCATCACCATGCAATTTAACCCATTACTGGGAGAAGGTTTGTAACTCATGGGACTTGTGGAAAAACTAGTGGGCCCTTTTGAGTGTACATTTGAGGAACCTTCTTCCTCCTCCGCCTGTATTTATAACCCCGGGTGAGGGTGCCCCAATTTCTATTATGGACCCCCAGGGACAAGGCCCCCCCTTGGTCCGTCCCTCCGTTGGAGGTACCCTACATATCTGTAGGGCGTTCCCCTATCGCCACCTGGGGACACGCTGAATGGCCTGGGGGAGGCCAGGAACATAAAAATGAAATTAACCTGTAACTATTTGAAATTTTTTCTGTAACTTCTCTAAGACGCCGGTTATATTATGCATCTCATGAAGTTATTTATGCGATAAAGCTACATTTATGATATATTTCATGGATCAGTTTAAGAGAGGGGGGAGTAAAACCTATTTTTTGGACCCTATTTTAACAAAAACTGATGTTGGCTTTTCTAGGTATGTCCTTTGCAATAGAAAAAGATCCTCGTGTAAGGTTTATTCTGTATATTTAATTAAACTGAAAGCGACAAAAATTAATTTAAAACAAAAGTTTTTCTGATAGAAGTAAATGGCAAAGCTGACACTTTAAACAAAACATAATTATTGGTTTCCAGTTTCTGCAACACATATCTGCAAAACTAGATCAAAGGAACTAACTTGTGATATTTCCTTGTATTTATATAATTCTGCAAAATCAGCACTGAACTAAAAACTGATCTTGAGTTCTTTTATAATTTAAATTGCATGCTGAAAGTTGAATCAAAATCAAATTGAAAATATGAATCATTCTTTTATTTTCTGCAGGCTTGTCAAGGTATTTTATACTCCTTACACAATATCCTGTCTCGGGGGGGGGGCGGGGGTGCTAGTTTTCCAAAATTCTACAGGTCAGTTTATTTGAGCTAGCTTTGTAAATATATGCTCCTGGTGAGACAGTAATTTTTGTTCGTTTTCAGTCTCAACTTCGCCCTTTGCTTCCATGGCTTTTCGTTTTCTTAAATATTGATAAGGACATCAGGAATAAAGAAAACCGTGGTTCGTATGTGCCCCTTAAGAAGTTATCATAAGGTGGGAAACGTCTCTAATTTTTTTTTGCAGGAGGGAGCATGAAGTACGAATCAAAATTCCTGATCTCACTCTCCTCTCCCCTCTTATGACCGCTGTTGCTGGTTGAAAATATTTATCCCAGTCTAATTCATTTCCCATAAAGCATACACTTTTATGTATTCATTGCTTCGATATTAACTGCTGCTACTAACAACTCACTAAAGCGCCAAGCCACCTGAGGCTAATATAGCTACGCACGCTCATCCAAAATCCCAATCTATTCAAAGCCTCCCTCTTTACACCCTCCCAGGAAGTCCCGGTTTCCTTGTGACCTCTTTCCTCCCCTAGGTTTGCGCTATAAAAATTTTAATATATTCATAAGTATTCATCGAGCAGTTGTCTCTCCCACCGTTAAAAATATCCACAGCAAAAAGCTAAAACTGCCTCTCCTTACTGACATTAGCGAACCTTTGTTCCCACGCATAAATATCTTAATTGTTGTTTAGCCAATTGATGGCATAAGTGCTTCTTAAAATGTCAGCCTCAAGATTTTTTCTTCCTTATTACAAGTCTCTAACACCTGCACATTTCTCATCTTAAATGACTTTCTTCAAGCTACTTAGGAACGTTGTACATATTAAAGCCTAATTATATTTTACAAAATTGTTTGATAACATATAGGGCCTACTGAGTTTGAAGTAAATGCTAAGTGGAGAGGAATGAGCATGGATGGCAGTAGTAGGAGAGGCTGGACGTTCGCCGGAAAATGTTGCACAGTCCCTTTTGATTTAATGCTACCAATTCCTCAATTTCGCCGGGACGTTTATCTCTGACAGCCCTGAATAGGAGAACACAAACTAAAGCATGAGATGATATGAAAAGGAAGAGAGAGGGAGAAAAAGACACATGTTACAGTACTTGCTGCCGTACGCTTTACGTAACTAAGTTACTCAAAAAATAATTCCATGTTTAGATCTTGCCGTTTCTAAAGCAGTGCCAGTAGAAGGAAGTACAAGGACAATGTTCCTTACAAGAAATAAATATCATTTCCTTGTATCCGGGAAATAGGAAAAAGATACCGATATCTGGGAAAACGAACAAAATTCCATTTGTAATGCTAAAGGGGCTTCTGAGCTGTTTGCTTTTCTTGTCTTTTTTCCTTCATTGGTTATTAAATCAATGATAATAGTTTAGCTGACGCAAAACGTTATTTATTTTTTTGGTTATTTTGTAACTTAATTTCTTTTCAAGGAATACTTTCTCAATATAAAAATACAAAGTTCGAGTTATAGTCTTTTCATCATTTCTATGAGTTTTCACTTAAATCAGGCATATAGCTAGGGGAGTGATGAATTTCACCAAAATAAAATGATATAAAAACCATAGAAAATTATGGAAAAATTGTGCGACTTTGGGTCTGGATGCAGTGTTTGGTAGTAGAGGGAGCCAAATTAAAAAAAAGAGAAAACTTCGCAAAAATCAGCAAAAAAGAAGCTAAAACAAAGGGCACCGAACAGCTTTCATTTGAAAGTGTAGTTCTGTTTGAGAATCAACAATTTGGGAAGTTTTAATCTTAACGGCAAAAAGTGTTGTCAAATTTAACATATTAGCTGTGCTTATTTATTTTCACGGATCATCGTGGCAAACACTGACAAAAATGTGGTACTGTCCTAGAGACTTCCTGATTTTGAACTAGCCAAAAGAAAAATCTTAAAATCGTGGTTCTCAGTTACGAATACGCCTAAAGTGGGTCTAGGAGGCGGAAAAGTTTTATTTTAATTATCTTGGTAATTTAACAGTGATTAATTATAAATTCAGAATATATAGAGAGAGTATGATTTATTGAAAAAAAAAGCAATACAAAAAGTAACAATCGCCAATAAGTCTTATGGCTTGTACGGCGTTCTCCAAACTTCAGTTAGCTACACACACCTAATAATAGATATTCTATTTAAAAAATTAAATACAAGCATTTGTACTTAACCGAAAAAAATTCAAATGAATTTACTGAAAAAATGTGCATTGTCAGTTTAATATGCATATGCTGATATTTATTCCTTAAAATCTTAATTAACTTTTGTTTTCTTAAATTTATAAATGAAAACATTAAAAAAAAAATGTTCAGCAAAGTACAAATTATAATCTGGCTTTTAGAAAGCATAGAGTTTAGAACCCTACTCAGATTAATTTCTTCTCGTTTTGAGTTTGACTTATTTTAATTTCTGTTTGTTTTGGGTTTCACTTATTTATTGATATTGATTTGCGGTGGTTGTATCGTTGGTGGATTATTTTATTCTATTTTGTTTCATTTTTAGTTTAATGGAGTTTTTTACTTTTTTTGAAGAACTTATTTTGTGCAAATTTTCTTTGGATTAATTTCTGTTCTTTTTATATTGACATAGTCTTTTTCAGGAAGAAAGATTGAGCCTCTTCTGAAGTTAAGCAACCATCTCTTCCATAAAAACCTTTAATACCCCCTGGGCATAACTTACAACACTTGCCCCTAATCTCTAGGGTTTGTTTCAATCCCAAAAGCCTTGTTATATGATATTTAGACTATTTTGAGTAGAATGGTTATCTCAAAATTCCTATTAAACGCATTTCGGGACCATATGACGTGTGTTTAGGGGTGAGAGGGTAGCTGCCCTCTGATCACTTTGACTCTTAAAATGAGCACTAGAGTGTCTGATTACCAATCCAATGAGCCCCCTTTGAAGTTTTTATGAGCATATTTTCTATATAAACCCTATATGTCCCCAGGGCACAACTTACAACCCTTGCCCTGAGGGTTTTGTTATCCTCAAAGACATAATTTCCAGACCTTTCTGATAGGCTTAACAAAATGGCTATATCAAACTTTTGATTGGAAATGTTTTTGGAAATGATAGGCGTGGAGAGAGACATTTGCCCTCTGATAACTTTCGACTAATAAAAAAGACACTAGTTTTCTCAATTTCCAATCGAATGAGCCCTTTTTGAAGCTTCTACGACAAAACTTTCTATACAAACGTTATATGGTCCAAGGGCATAACTTACTACCCTTGTCATGGGCGCTATGGGGGGAGGGTTGTCATCCTCAAAGACATAATTTCCAGACTTTTTAGCTACGTTGAAAAAAATGGTCATATCAAAATGTTGATTCGAAATGTTTGGGAAATGAAGGGCGTGAAAGGGGGGAGACGATTCTCCCTCTGATTACTTTCGACTATTAAAAATGGCAATAGCCCTCTCAATTTCATCAAAAGAGCCATTGTTGAAGTTTTTACGACAACACTTTCTATATGATATTATATGCCACAAGGGCATAACTTTCAACCTTATCCCTAAGGGCTGTTGGGGGTTGTCAAACTCAAAAACATAATTTCCGGACCCTTCAACTTTGTTCAACAAAATTGCTATATCAAAACGTTGACCGGAAGCGTTTGGGGAAATGATGGGTAGGGGGGCATTCGTCCTCCGATCGCTTTTGGCTATTAATAAGGGCACTAGCCCTCTCAATTCCCAATTGAATGAGTCCCTTTTTAAGTTTCTACGAAAAGACTGGCAAAGACCTAGTTTCCAGAACTTTCAACTACGCTGAACGCTTTGTTGAAATCAAAATTTAGATTGGATGTGTTTGGGGAAATGGTAGGCTTGAGAGGGGAGTTAGTTGCCCTCAATCACTTTTGACTATTAAATAGGGCACTAGCGCTTTCAATTTCCAATCGAGCCCTCTTTGAAGTTTCTACGACAACGCCTTCTACAAAACCTTATATGCTTCCTGAACATAACTTAAAAACCTTGCGCTGAGGCTGTGGTGGGAGTGTCGTCCCGTAACATATAGTTTTAGGCCTTTTTAACTACCTCAAACAATCAAACATTCTAAAAACTTTTATTGGATATGTTTGGGAATATTGTGAGTAAGCGACGGATTGTAAGTTCTTCTCCAATCACTTTTGACTATTAAAACGGGCACTAGCCCTTCAAAGTTTTCGAAGTTTCTGTTGCAACGCTTTATAAAAACCTTATATGCCCCAAGGGCATAACTTGCAACCCTTGCCCAGAGGGGTGTGCGGGGAGCGGGGTTATCATCCTCAAAGATATAATATCCAGAACTTTCAACTACGTTGAAAAAAAGGCTATCTCAAAATTTTGATTGGATGTGTTTGGGGAAATGGTGGGCGTGAGAGGGAGGTAGTTGTCTTCCAATCAGTTTTGACTAGCCTATTAAAAAGGGCCCTAGCCCTTTCAATTTCCAAATGAATGAGCCTTTTTTAAAGTTTCCACGACAACATTTTCTATAAAAAAAAAACCTTATGTGCTCCCAGGGCATAGCTTACAACCTTAGCCATGAGGGCTCTGGGGTGAGTGTCGTCCTTAAAGACCTAATCTCCAGAACTTTCATCTACGTTGAACAAAACGGCTATCTCTAAATTTTGATTGGATGTGTTTGGGGAAATGGTGAGCTTGAGAGAGGGGCTAGTTGCCCTCCAATCACTTTCGACTATTAAAAAGGGCATTAGCCCTTTCAATTTCCAATCGAATGAGCCCTTTTTGAAGTCTCTACTAAGCGCTTTCTATAAAAAATCTTATATGCCCCCAGGGCATAACTTACAACCCTTGCTCTCAGAGGTTTGGGGGGTTTGTCATCCTCAAAATCATAATTTCCAGAACCTTCAACTACGTTGAACAAAAAGGATATCTCAAAATTTTAATTAAATGTGTTTGTGGAAATGGTGGGCGTGAGAGGGGGGTTAGTTGCTCTCCATTCCCTTTCGACGATTAAAAAGGGTACTAGCCCTTTGGATTTCCAGTCGAATGCGCCCTTTTTCAAGTTTCTACGACAAAGCTTTCAATAAAGACCTTATATGCCCCCAGGGTATAATATATAACCCTTGCCCTGAGGGATGTGGGGGGAGATTTGTTAGACGTGGTCTGAAAGTTCTGGAAATTAGGTCTTTGAGGATGACAACCCCACCTTCCACAGCCCATAGGGCCAGGGTTGTAAATTATGCCCTGGCGGCATATAAGGTTTTCATAGAAAGCGTTGTGGTAGAAGCTTCAAAAAGGGCTCTTTCGAAAATAATTGGAGGGCAACTAACCCCCCTCTCAGACCCACCATTTCCCCAAACACATCCAATCAAAATTTTGAGATAGCCATGTTGTTCAACGTAGCTGAAAGTACTGGAAACTACGTCTTTTAAGATGACAAACCCCCCACACCCCTCAGCGGGAGGGTTGCAAGTTATGCCCTGGGGGCATATGAGGTTTTTATAGAAAGGGTTGTCATAGAAAGTTCAAAAAGGACTCGTTCGATTGGAAATTGAAAGGCCTAGTGCCCTTTTTAATAGTAGAAAGTGATCGGAGGGCATCTAACCCCCCTCTCACGCCCACCATTTCCCCAACTAATCCAATCAAGATTTTGAGATAGCCGTTTGTTTCAACGTAGTTGAAAATTCTAGAAATTAGGTTTTTGAGGATGACACCCCCTCCCCACCACAGCATCAGGGTAAGGGTTGTAAGCTATGCCCTGGGATCATATAAAGTTTTTATAGAAAGCTTTATTGTAGAAACTTCAACCAGGGCTGAGTCGATAGGAAATTGAGAGGGCTTATGTTCTTTTAATAGTCAAAAGTGATGGAAGGGAACTCACCCCCTCTCACGCCCACCATTTCCCCATGCACATCCAATCAAAATTTTGTGATAGCCATTTTGGTCAACGTAGTTTAAAGTTCTGGAAATCATGTCTTTGAGGATGACAACCCTCCAGCCCCACAACCCTCAGGGCAAGGGTTGTAAGTTATACCGCGGGGCATATAAGATTTTATAGTAAGCATTGTCGTAGAAACTTCAAAAAGGGCTCACTTGATTCGAAATTGAAAAATCTAGTGCCTTTTTTTAAAGTTGAAAATGATTGGAGGGCAACTAACCCACCTCTCACGTCCACCATTTCCCCGAACACATCCAATCAAGACACACACGTCGTATTTTCCCGAAATGCATCTAATAGACATTTTGAGTTTATATGAGCTGACTGAATATAAACTGAAGTTTATATGAACATCCCTTTCATACAAACAATATATGCCCCAGGGTATAACTTATAGCGCCTGCCCCAGGGCCCTGGGGGTTGTGTCGACACCTAAGATTCTGTTATCTGACTTTTGAACAATTTTTAACTTAATGGCTATCTCAAAATTTTTATCGGATGCATTTGGGGGAAAAGGGGCGTGGGGGAGAGCTAGTTGCCCTTCAATCTCTTTTGACTCTCAAAAACAGAACTAGAACTTCCAATTTCCAATCAAATGAGCTCTCTCTGAAGTTTTTACAAGCATCCCTTTTATAAAAACCATATATTCCCCCAGGGCATAACTTACACCGCCTGCCCTCGGGCCCTGGGGGGTTGTGTCCGCCCCGGGGTTTTCGTTATTTGGTCTTTGAACTATTTAAAAAAAATGGCTATCTCAAAGTTCTTATCGGAAGGGTTTGGGGAAAAAGGGCGTCGAGGAGGGGGGAGATAAGTGCCCTTCAATCTCTTTTGTCGCTTAAAAAGTGAACTGGAACTTTCAATTTCCAATCAAATTAGCCGTCTCTGAAGTTTATACGAGCATCCCTTCCTTATGAACCTTATATTCCCCCACAGCGTAATTTAGAACGTCTGCCCCCGGGTCCTAGGGTGTTGTGTCGACATCAGAGTTTTGTTATCTGATCTTTGACCTATTTTTAACAAAATAGATATCTCAAATTTTTTATCGGATGCATTTGGAAAATAAGGGCATGAGAAGGCTGGTTACCCTCCGATATCTTTCGACGCTTAAAAAGTGAACTAGAACTTTCAATTTCTAATCAAATGGACCCTCTCTGAAGTTTATATGATCATTCCTTCCATAAGAAGCATATATGCCTCCAGGGTATAACTTATAACCCTTGCCCTGAAGACTGTGGGGGAGTATCCTGCTCAAAGATATAATTTCTAGAACTTTCAACTATGTTCAACAAAATGGCCATCTCAATGGATGTGTTTGGGGAAATGGTGGGCGTGTAAGGGGTGTTAGTTGCCTTCCAATCACTTTCGATTATTAAAAAGGGCACTAGCCATTTAAATTTCCAATCGAATGACTCCCTTTTGAAGTTTCTATGACAATGTTTTCTAAAAAAAAAACTTATATGCCCCCAGGACATAACTTACAACCTTTGCTCTGAGGGTTGTCGGGGGGGGGGGTTGTCATCCTCAAAGACCTAATTTCGCGAATTTTCAACTACGTTGAACAAAATGGCTATCTCAAAATTTTTATTGGATGTGTTTGGGGGAAAGGTGGGAGTGAGAGGGGGGTTAGTTGCCCTCCAATCACTTTCGGCTATTAAAAAGGACACTCGCCCTTTGAATTTCCAATCGAATGAGTCCTTTTTGAAGTTTCTACGACAAAGCATTCTATAAAAACCTTATATGCCCCCAGGGCATAGCTTACAACACGTGCCCCGAGGGCTGTGGGGGGAGTGTCCTCCTCAAAAACATAATTTCTATATGGAAATCAACTACGTAAAACAAAATGGCTATCTCAAAATTTTGATTGGATTTGTTTGGGGATATGGAGGGCGTGGAAGAGGTGTTAGTTGCCTTCCAATCACTTTTGACCCTTAAAAAGGGCAAAAAAAAATATCTTTCCAATCGAATGAGCCCCCTTTGAAGTTAACATGACGCACCTTCCATATGAAGTGTCTCTGGGAAAAAAATAATAAGTAATAATAAATAATAATAATAAAACATTGGAGCCGTATGGCCTTACTATAGGCAACGCTATGGCATTGCCTCTGAAATGACTTTATATAAAATGCTTATATGCCCCCAGGGCATAGCTTGCAACCCTTGCCCTGAGGGCTGTGGGGGGAGTGTCCTCCTCAAAAACATAATTTCTATCTGGAAATCAACTACGTAGAACAAATGGCTATATTAAAACTTGGATTGGATGTGTTTGGGGAAATGGTGGGCGCGGAAGGGGTGTTAGTTGCCTTCCAATCACTTTTAACCCTTAAAAACGGCACTAGCCATTTAAGTTTCCAATCGAATGAGCCCTTTTTGAAGTTTCTACGGCAGCACTTTCTATAAAAAAAAACCTTATATGCCCCCAGGGCATAACTTACAACCCTTGTCCTGAGGGCTGTGGGGGGAGTTGTCATCCTCAAAAACCTAATTTCCAGAACTTTCAACTACGTTGAACAAAATGGCTATATCAAAATTTTGATTGGATGTGTTTGGGGAAAAGGTGGGCGTGAGAGGGGGGTTAGTTGCCTTCCAATCACTTTCGACTATTAAAAAGAGCACTAACACTTTGAATTTCCAATTGAATGAGCCCTTTTTGAAGTTCCTACGACAAAGCTTTCTATAAAAAACTTATATGCCCCCAGGGCATAACTTGCATCCCTTGCCCTGAGTGCTGTGAGGGAGTGTCCTCCTCAAAAATATATTGGATGTGTTTTGGGAAATGGTGGGCGTGGAAGGGGTGTTAGTTGCCTTCCAATCACTTTTGACGCTTAAAAACGGCACTAGAACTCTCGATTTCCAACTTTGAACAGAGATACCGATGATTTAAGAATAAATTACTCATATTTCGGTTTTCTCAAAAGAGAAGCCAATACTTCGGTCATCCTTGAAATAAACCTTGAATCACCTTCGCATTCACATAATGAAACGCATCATCAGTAGAGGAGGGGGTGCAAGTCGTGACCCTACACCATATATGGGCATAGAATACTGTCGGGACACCAAATAAGGGCATAGAGTCATTAGGGAGAACACGTGGTTAATGGGGTCAATGACCTAAATTTCCAAGTACTGCCAATCATTAATCAAATTGTTTCCAGGCGAAGTTTAATAATGTCTGACAGGTGATGTCAAGATTGATTGATATATCACGAAATGGGAAATAATTTGTTGTTTCTAAGGGGAATTATTGATTCAAGAAAGGGGAATTAATTTGTTGTTTCTAAGGAGAAAGTGGGGAAGAGATATATTGATTACATAATCAGTATAACCCTATCAGAAGGTCATGACGGGAGTCCATACATGGGCTTAGAATGACGTTATCTAATATTAATATGTTTTTATGATAAATTGATTACATAATCTGTAGAACCCTATCAGAAGGTCATGACGGGAGTCCATAAATGGGCTTAGAATGACTTAATCGACTAGGAAAATGGATTTCTGAGAAACTGATTACATAATCGGTAGAACCATATCAGAAGGTCATGAAGGGAGTCCATACTTGGGCATAGAATGACGTAATCGACTAGTAAAATGGATTTCTGATAAATTGATTACATAATCAGTAGAACCCTATCAGATGTTCATGACGGGAGTCCATACATGGGCATAGAATGACTTAATCGACTAGGAAAATGGATTTCTGAGAAATTGATTACATAATCAGTAGAACCCTATCAGAAGGTCATGACGGGAGTCCATACATGGGCTTAGAATGACGTAATAGACTAGGAAAATGGATTTCTGAGAAATTTATTAAATAATCAGTAGAACACTATCAGAAGGTCATGACGGGAGTCAATACATGGGCTTAGAATGACGTAATCGACTAGGAAAATGGATTTCTGAGATATTGATTACATAATCTGTAGAACCCTATCAGAAGGTCATGACGGGAATTCATTTATGGGCATAGAATGACATAATCGACTAAGACAAGCAAGTTACTTTCTTAATGTCCCTCCTAAACCCATTTTCCAACTTGAAGTACTTATCTTTTTCACCCACAACTATACTTTACAGCTTTTTGGATACCTCAACACCAAGAAATACTTTTCAAAGACCATTTAAGAGCAAGATAATTAGTAAATGTCACTCCTAAACACATGTTGCAACTTGAAGTACTTATCTTTATCATCCACAAATATACTTTACAACTTTTTGAGTGTCCCAACACCAAGAAATACTTTTCAAAGATCATTTCAGAGCAAGTTACTTTCTTAATGTTCCTCCTAAACCCATTTTCCAACTTGAAGTACTTACCTTTTTCACTCCCAACTATACTTTAAAGATTTTTGGTTACTTCAACATCAAGAAATACCTTTCAAACACCATTTCAGATCAAGTTACTTTCTTAATGTCCCTCCTAAACCAAATTTACAACTCGAAGTACTTATATTTTTCACCCACAACTCTACTTTACAGCTTTTTGAGTGTCTCAACACCAAGAAATACCTTTCAAAAGGCATTTCAGAGCAAGTTACTTTCTTATTGTCCGTCCTAAACCCTTTTTCCAACTTTTAGTACTTATGTTTTTCAACCACAACTATACTTTACAGCTTTTTGGATACCTCAACACCTAGAAATACTTTTCAAAGACCATTTCAGAGCAAGTTACTGTCTTAATGTTCCTCCTAAGCGCATTTTGCAACTTAAAGTACTTATCTTTTTCACCCACAACTATACTTTACAGCTTTTTGGATACCTCAACACCAAGAAATACTTTTCAAAGACCATTTCAGAGCAAGTTACTTTCTTAATGTTCCTCCTAAACCCATTTTGCAACTTGAAGTACATATATTTTTAAACCACAGCTATACTTTACAGCTTTTTGGATACATCAACACCAAGAAATACCTTTCAAAGACAATTTCAGACCATGTTACTTTCTTAATGCTCCTCCTAAACCCAATTTTCCAACTTGAATTACTGATCTTTTTCACCAACATATATACATTACAGAACGGTTGTTACCTCAACACCTAGTATCTCTAATCAAAGATCATTTCTTTGCTAGCTACATACTCAATGTTCATCACAAACCAATTTTTCCAACAAGAAGTACTTATCTTATTAACCCACAACTAAACATTACTGCATCTTGGTTAACAAAAAACACAGAAATACTATAATAAGACCAAATACTAGACCTAATCAAAATTAATGTCCCTCGTAAACCCATTTTGCAACTTGAAGTACTTATCTTTTTTACCCACAACTATACTTTACAGCTTTTTGGTTACCTCAACACCAAGAAATACTTTTTAAAGACCATTTCAGAACAGTTTACTTTGTAAATGTCACTTCAAAACCCATTTTTCAACTTGAAGTACCTATCTTTTTCTCCAAAAACTATACTTTACAGCTTTTTTGATACATCAACACCAATAAAAACAGTACAAAGAACAATACAGAAAAAGTTAATTTCTTTATGTCCCTCCTAAACCCATTTTCCAACTTGAAGTACTTATCTTTTTCACTCACAACTATACTTTACAGTTTTTTGGATACCTCAACACCAAGAAATAC